>NC_071669.1:60702500-60992500 GCF_028554725.1 Zeugodacus cucurbitae | reverse complement strand
ATTTTATTTTATTTTATTTTATTTTATTTTATTTTATTTTATTTTATTTTATTTTATTTTAGTTTATTTTATTTTATTTTATTTTATTTTATTTTATTTTTTATTTTATTTTAATATTTTTTATATTTATTTTATTTTATTTATTTTATTTTATTTTATTTTATTTTATTTTATTTTATTGTATTTTATTTTATTTTAGTCCCTCATCGGGGTATATGTATGTATGTTTGCTTTTGTCTCACCTCATTCGCTGCCAATAAAACTGTTGCACATCCACGGCATTCATTTCAGACGAAGAAAATTGAATTTTCCGTTAAATAGCTACGTGACAATTTTGCGAAAGTTGGCAGCAAGCAAACGCTTGTACATACAAAATGTATAAATTAGCTTGTCAACACACTTTTGATTTAAATAGCCATTTGCATAGCGAAATAATTAGAAAAAAATTTAATTAATTTAAAATGAACCAAAAAAGAATCTTCTTCGGAATATTGTCGATATGTAGGCTTCCTCTTTTATCCCTGCACAGCAGTCTATTCTGAGTTGTGGTCGGAGCCCTCATATTCTCCAACTTAAATTTTAGAAATTTTAATATCAAAGAGTTTAGAGCGTGTATGTATGTCCTATATGTCCCTGATACACTTTTAAAATGAAAAAAAAGTAGCGGCTTAAATGCATTGCTGTCATCAAGCGTTGAACTAGACGGCCAAGCGTTTACTTAATTTGAAAATAATATAATACTGTCTAAGCTCTTTAGGTCGGTTTACAGCAGATTATTTGAATTTCATGTGTTATTTGGCCTTCCATGTAATTTGAGGTAACTTATACGCCATGGCATGGACACGTTTTGTACAGAACAAAGGAAAATTTTGCGTGTTTCTTAGACATTTCGCATAAATATTTACGGTTACGACATTTTTAGCAGAACGAGTTCCAGGAAATTATAAAAATTCAGACAAAAGATGATAATCTTACACACACGTGTTTATTTCTGACAGATAATTTTTACTGGCAACCAGATATGTAATTAAATTTAAAATACTTTTTATGATAATCTGTTTCATAACAATTTGAAATTATGGAAATATTTATTTTTTTTAAATTCACTTGAAAATTCATTCCAAAATGCGTTAGATAAAGCTACTTAGCCATTGATGGAGGCGCCTGAAATAGTGGTCATCTTACGAAGATTAAGAAAACTCACATCCCATCTCCCAATGTGGTTCGTCACATAAAAACACCAATTTCGTCGGCTCAATTTCAATCATCATTTTTGTAATTACACAGCAGTCGGTATGACAGCACTCAAAGCTTTTGAATGACTCGTCAGAACACGCATGTCTCCAAGCACAAACAACAAAGAAGCGCGTGACGACCGAAAATTATTTTTACGATAGCAAAACGAGAATGACAAAAGTCCACACACAACTCAAAACGCCCAATAGTAAAAAAAAACACATTCGGTTGTGTGTCTGTGCTTATATGTGTGCTAGATGAATATCGGCGAGCGCCAGCAAATGGCTATAATGAATAGGCAGTAAATTGCAGTGCTCTTGAAAGGCACAACAAAATGCTGAAGTGGAGATTGTCAACAATCAATGGGGCCATATTCAATGGCAACAGTCGGGTAACAACTAAATGGCAAATGAATTGTCAATTTGATAGCTGTCAACATTCTGGCTGCAAACGGACGGTAAAACATGCATACTTATATATAGTAGTGGGTGCATGTGTCGCACAATGCACCCTGTAGCACAATGGATATATTTAAAATAGATTTTGGGGCTGAAAGATAGTTTAGTTCTAAATAAAGATTCTATAATCTAACAAAATATTTCTAGCTTATCGGTAATTGGAATCCCTCCAGATCAAAAGTCGTCGATATGGAAATATGGAATTGGAATCAAGATGAAGACTCTATCCATAGAGGTGATACTTTGGCCGACTTTTATTCTAACTGCAAAACTAATTTTTGATAAATTCCAACAAAAGCACTCAGATTTTTTTTAAACATGGAAAACGTGCGTGGCGCGCCCACTTATGGCTACAAAATCATATATCAGAAACTATTCCACCGATTTCAATGAAATTTGGTACATACTATTTTTTTCGATATCCTGATGGATGTCCGAAATCCGTTCACAACCACACCTACTTCCTATATAATACAATTTTCAATTCCAACTAATGAACCAATGAAGATAACGAAATAAAATTTTACACAAGTACTGTATTTGAGCTGTGGCATCACTTGTGGAAAAATTTGTCGAAATCGGACTATAACTTTTCAAGGCCCCAGATATCGAACATGAAGAACTCAATGCTTATGTGTAATTTATCACCGAAAATATCGTTAAATCTCTCAGATATAATAATTTAATGTAATTCAGAGGGAATCTGTGCCTCTATACCAAAATTATTATAATCGGGTTATAACTTGGATCGCATTATAACCTAGCTCCCGTATACCTAATTACAGGGTTTTCAAAAAACCGGTGGGCTTTATACCTTATAAATTGGGTAATATGTGAAATATCTTAGCCAAATCAAGTGGGCATATGTATGTGATTTACGTTGAAACCGTTTAGGCGGTTATAGTAGAATCGATGATATCGCGCCACTCCTCTCTTTCCCTCGCTTTTCGGCGCCAGTTGGAGATCTCAAGTGTAACCAGATCGCTCTCCATCTGCTCCCTCCAACGGAGTGGAGACCTTCCCCTTCCTCGGCTTCCTGCGGCCGGTACTGCATCGAAAACTTTCAGAGCTGGAGTGTTTTCGTCCATTTCATATGTCAATGTCTTCGTATAACTTGTACAGCTCATCGTCCCATCGTCTGCGGTATTCGCCGTTGACAATTTTCAGAGGACCATGAATCTTGCGCAAAATATTCCTCTCGAAAACTCCTAATGTCGACTCTTCTGATGTTGACATCGTCCAAGCTTCTGCACCATAAAGCAGGACGGGAATGATAAGCGACTTGTAGAGTTTGATTTTGGTTCGTCGAGAGAGAACTTACTTTTCAATTGCCTACTCAGTCCAAAGTAGCACCTGTTGGCAAGAGTGATTCTACGCTGGATTTCGAGGCTGACATTGTTGGTGTTGTTGATACTGGTTACCAGATATTCGAAATTATCTACGACTTCGAAGTTATGACTGTCAACAGTGACATGGGAGCCAAGCCGCGAATGCGCTGACTGTTTGCTGGATGGCAGGAGATAAGTGGTCATGTAATCTTTGATATAATGCATGTTACAAATATGTATATTGGAGTCTGCAACTCCTTCTACAAAATTATATTTCTATTTTTATTCCATTCGGCAATAGTCTTCGATGTATTATAATAGGATTACAGATCTTGAAATTTATCACGATCGTACCACTTTAAGAACGCTGCCAAGGGTAGCAGTTCAAAACATGGAATCTTCTTTTAATTAGTTTTAATTATTAATTCAAGGCAAAATACATTAAATTAATTTGTTGATGAAAGAAATAGAACTAGTTACAAAAGTAACTAGTTTGCACCTAGTTAAAATAAAAACAATTTGAAAAAAAAAACAATATTTAAAAGCAATTTTAGTGAAATAAATAGAACTAGTTACAAAGGTAACCAGTTAGAAATTAGTTACAACAAAACCAGTTCGAAAAAACTTTTAAATATTAAAAAAAAAATTTGATATGTCTCAGCTTCGTGCAAACAATTTTCTCACAGGGTCTCTACAAGCATACGCTTACACTTCAAGCGCTCAACTAACAAATGAAACATACACACACAAACGCACACCACTGACATATGTCAATAACAATCGTGAAGCGCCTAACAATAGGCAGCCAACTGAGCTCTGACGACCACTTGCGCACTTCGGTAGTGTAAGTTAGCGCCAAAGCAATTAATTAACGTTAAAAAATTGCCAAAGCCCACAAATTAGAAAAGTTTGTCAAAGCAACTAAATGCATTTCTTTTATTCTATTTTCTTTTTTTCGCACAGCATGAATTGCAAATTGTAAGATACACGCTTTTCGACTTTTTTTTGTGGATTTCAGTTTTTCTAATTTTTCATAGCTTAAAAAATGGAAATGTATGCGTCGCAAGTGAGACGATAGTGTATGCGGTTGAGAGTGTAGCATTTTTGGGCAAAAATAAATTGTTTGTTTGCTGTTAACACACACACTTTCCGCAGCCACTGTAGTATAACGGTATTATGAAAATGATGACACAATTGACGCTTGAGACGGGTGATTGCATTGCTTAAATGTGTCATTATGCCAAGTATGGATGCGTTTGTATGAGTGTGTGTGTGCGGGGGAGCGTCTTAAATCTTATTTTGAAATGTCATCGCCTAAGTAAACGATTTGAGAATGACAATAAACGACGCAGACGATTGCCATATTTATAATTGATAGTGCTGAAAATGTGTCCAAAAGATCATAGAAAATGAAACAGTTATTCCTTTCGGAGTGGGTAATGTATTTTGTATTTATATAAAATAGTCAAATGCGTGGGGATAAAAGGTCTGCTAACAGCTTACTGTCTGGTATTTGAAGTAAAACATAAATAAATATATTGCTTAAAAGCAATTTAAAAAGGTGAAAGAGAGCAAAAATAGATATTGACATTTTTAACATTTTATTTAATTTTTTTGTACATTAGGGTGAGCCAAAAAAAAATAAAAATAAAAATTTAGCAATTTAAAAAACGAAAGAGACTAAAAATATGGATTCAGAATTTTTTAGAAAATAATTTTTTGTATTAGAGTGAATTTTAAAAACGCTGCGGAACAATTTAAAAAACCAAAAATATAGACTCAATTTTTTTTTTTTAATTTATTTAATTTTAATATTTATGCATTAGGGTGAGCTCAAAAAATATTTATCAATTTAGCACTAAAATCACTAAAGACGCATAGAATATCATCGAAGATAGTGAAAGAGTGTTTGGATTTACTAATAGCAATGACATCATATTTCACGATACACCTGCAATGGGTCCCGGGACATAGTGACATTCCTGGAAACTGTGTAGCAGATGAATTAGCCAGACTGGGCACAACATTGCAGTTATATGCTAATAAAGAGGGAATTTATATGCCTCTGGCAACGTGCAGTTACCTAATAGATAAACATGCTGTTGATATGGCTGAATCACAATGGAAACAATTAACGACTTGTTCCGTAAGTAGACAAACATGGCCTGAATGGAGTAAGAGCCGCACTTGTCGTTTACTGAAATTTAGTAGGAATGACACAAGAACCCTTGTAGGGGTGTTAACGGGACACTGTCTGATTGGTAGACATGCCAGCAGTCTGGGGTTACTTAGTAACGATTATTGCAGAAGCTGCCAGGAAGAAGAAGAGGAAGAAACGATTACACACCTTCTATGTGGATGTAAGGCTCTGTATAGGAAAAGAATTGCGACTATTGGACGCGGTTTTCTCGAGGATGTGGGTGAAGTTGCTCATATCAAATTATGTGAACTTTTTCACTTTATTAAGACCACAGGGTGGTTCAAAGATGACCCTATAGTGTGAGGGATCTTAGTCCCAGTGGTGTCACAATGGGCCTCCAAAAGGCCTAGGTGCGTCGTTTCGACAACCACATAACCTAACCTAACCTAGCAGACGTAAGAGACCAAAAATATAAATTTAAAATACGAAATAGTAATATGGATTCAATTTTTTTTAGAAAATAAAATTATTTATTTTTTTATTAGAGTGAGTTTTAAAACCAAAAATATATGTAGATTCAAAATTAAAAAAAATAATAATTTTAATTTTTTTTGTATTAGAGTGAGTAAAAAAAAACGCTTTGGAACAATTTAAACAAACCAAATATATAGATTCAAAATTAAAAAAAAAAATTTAATTTTAATTTTTTTGTGCATTAGGGTGAGCTAAAAAAAATATTTAGCAATTTAAAAGACGAAAGAGACTGAAATTAGCAATTTAAAATACGAAATTGACCAAAAATTATGGATTCAAAATTTTTTAGAAAATAATATTATTTATTTTTTTTTAGAGTGAGTTTTAAAAACGCTTTGGAACAATTTAAAAAACCAAAAATATAGATTCAAAATTGAAAAAAAAAATAATTTTAATTTTTTTTTGTATTAGAGTGAGCTTTAAAAATGCTTTGGAACAATTTAAAAAACCAAAAATATAAATTCAAAATTAAAAAAAAAATTAATTTTAATTTTTTTGTGCATTAGGGTAAGCTCAAAAAATATTAAAAAAAATATTTAGCAAATTAAAAGTCGAAAGAGACCAATAGAGATTTAAGAACTTTTTAAATACATTTTCAATTTTCAAACATTAGGGTGTGCTCAAACAAATAAATAAATTGCTAAAAAAAAAGCTTTGGTTACAAAGATGTAATTTAATGGTTGATAAACACATTTTTTTTTCGAAAACTCTCACCAATTGCTTTTCTTCAACTTCTTATTTGCGTTGGTTTTAAATTTCCATTTTTTTTCATACCAACAATACTAGCAACCAAAAAAAAAATAAAGCAATCAATTTGAAGGCCTTTTTATGCAGTTGATGGAAGTGTAATTAACGCTATAAAGCGCGTAAAACAAATTAAAATAAAATAAATAAAAAAGTAAATAAAATAGAAAAACCCCAACTCTCTAACCACCCACCCTCTTTCTTTAAAAAAAATTAAGTGAATAGCACTCACGCTCCCTACATAGAAATTAGCATACATACGTATGTAATTTAACAGTTTTTCCGTAACTTTTTACAACGGAAATTGGGGTGAAAAATGCCAATAACGTTAATTATGTTACGCTCAATTAGTGGCTCAATAACGTTACGCGTCGGAGCTTAAAAGTGTGTGCGACAAGCGCAAAGCAAATTTCGTTTAAATGCGAATCCATATAATGGCAATTTGGTTACAAACTTTTTTCTGGTTGTTGTTGTGCGATAATTTACTTTTCATTTAACATTTTTTTTATTTTTGTATTATTTTTTCAGTTGAAGCGCTTTAACGTTACTAGCGCTTTTGCTTGAGTACTAATGCATATAACCCTAAAATGCATTTTCAATGAAGGTACTTGAGCTGTGACCCTGAAAAGTTTAGGTTATGTTACTGCAATAACACTTGTTAACCTTGGAGTTAAGTACATCTCCGAACAAAATACTAAAAAATTGTTTTTGGTAGCTTAATGAATTCGCATTATTTGTAACTTTTGTTGGGGTCGCTTCTGGAACATTGGGAACATTTTATGATCATCCACTTTGAGATGTTGAACCATGCCTTTACAGATTTACTCAAGATTCTGTAAAAAGATCGTGTCTAGGATCTAGGAAAAGATTGTGTGTATCAGCTATATAGGTTAGCTTAAATCTGACTGACTTGCTGACTACAATCAGCGTTCTAGGAAAAAATATCGGCGTTATCTAGGAAAAAATAGGTCATTATCTTCTATAATTTTGAAGACTAAGCAGTTTATTAAACAGTTATCCTTTACTTTGGACATGACTCTCTTAAAAGGTTATAGTCTCAAGAGTGATGGCGAAGAATCCTAGTCTCACTAAGAGTCAAGATTTTACTTCAGAAGTAACCACAGGTTATATAAAGCCGTTTTGTGAACCGAAATCTTTTCTGACATTCCGAACTACCATCGGGTTCGATAACTTTGACATTTCGTATTAACTAGTAAGCTCTATAAAGCATTCAGACATTGCTTATCAGGAGTATTATTCCTGGACCCATCATAGGAACTCAAGTAATTAAAAATAGGTTCAACTGGGCTTTCAGACTCCAACAATAGAAACTCTACTCTTCTTTTCAACAAACAACTCAAAATTTTCTCTAATTTTATTGTATACCTAAGGCTCACCTATATCTCACCTTTATTTACAAATACTCCATTTTCTATTGAGCTGACATTTAGGCCTTAAGAAACCTTCGAAACATTTCAAATTTCCATCAAATGCCAAAAAATTTACTTCATTCACCCAAAAATATTGTTTTCGACCATAAATCCAATCCATTAAACTCTATTTAAATTACACTTCTCACTCTTTCCCTTTCGACTTCAGCGATATCGATATCCGTCAAACCCAGAGCTCTCCGACGACAGTAGCTGTACTCTTCTTTTCCACAAACAAGTCACAATGTCCTCTCATTTTATTGTGTACCTAAAGCTCACCTTTATCTCGCCTCTCTTTACAAACAGTCCATCTTCTGATGAGCTGACATTTAGGCACTAAGAAACCTTCGAGACACTTCTAATCTCCATCAACTACCAAAAAATTTTGCATTTCAATCAAACAAAAAATTTGCCTTGAACCACAAATCCAATCCATTAAACTCTATTTAAATTTCATGACACACTCTTTCCTTTATGACTTCAGCGATCTCGATATCCATCAATCCGAGAGCTCTGTCCATGTAACTCTACCTTGCAATATATCCACAGGTAAGTGCTATGCCAGTTAAATGGCAAGTTGATGGATTATTTGATTGATTGGCAGATTGGTGGCCGATTACGACGGTTGGTTTGAGTTGCTTATACGACCGGTACAACAATTGTATGGATGTGGTGCTACAGGTGGATGTATAATACGAATTTGTGCAAGACACACCAAAAGAAACAGAATATGAAATATGAATGTGCCTTAATAGTTACAAAGAGCTCAGCGTAGTATACTTAAAAAATCTTCAAAATTAGCATTATTTTAAGAGAACATTTAACTGCAGAGTTTTAATGGAAATTTGCTCGAGCTTTTCCTCCTCTTTTCGGTTTAATTTTTTAAATATTACAGGGAAAAGTAAGATCCTACAAGTTATATGAGCGAATTCTGTGACGACCATAGTAGATGGACTCACGATCCGAACAAACCGAACACTATGGTTGAGTTTTTGTTGAGTGCTCAGAGAGACGATCCACTTATCCATACTTCATTGGTCCAAAGTCGACAACGCTCGCATCGGTCGCTTCTTATTTGCATATTTCCAGGTCTGTCGCCAGTAAGAACATCCCAAAAGAGTTTTTTACTTCAAAATTTTGGAATTTCTTGAAGAATGGATTGAATTGAAATCAGAAGCCCAACGGAAACCAAGTATCATTTTGGTAATTTTTTTTTAATATTTTCAAAAATGATTACAAAATCCAGTTTATTTCCTGAATTCTCAGAATATAGAGGATAGGGTAATTTTCGAAAAGTGATTTTTTGACTTATCAGCGGACTTTTAATACTTTCCGGAACCCTTAAAACCCAAATATTTTGAATCAAAGAATATTTTTTTACATTTTTTTATGTCTTTTATTTTTATTCTCATTTTTGTTCGTAACCTTAGCTTATACAATATACATTCATATACTCGGTATTTAATTAATAGCAATCAATACAGAATTTAAAATATTTAAATTTTCTGTAATTTCCAAAGAAAAAGTTTTGGATTTGCGGCGAATTCAAGTTCAATTCTATATATGCAATTGTGTACATATATACTATGTACGTATGTTTATGTATATGTATATTTATGACTTACTAAAACTACATTTCATTACTAATTTTTTTTGTTTTTTTTTATTAAAAATTCTGTGTTGAGAATTTTAAAATTTTAATAATTACAAAATATTTGCAATACACAGAGAAAAGTATGGGAGTGTCGGTGAATTTTTTATAAATGAATTATATTAAATATTGAATTTCGTTTTATTGCTACTTATGAGTGTATATAATAGAATTTAGAGTAAGATTATGCAGCTATCCAGCTTCAAATATGTGTGAAGAAAACAATTTACATACTAAATAATTACGACAGAAATTTTGATTTTTGAAAAGAAAGCAAAAAATTAAAACAAAAATTGCGAAAATTTAAAAAAAAAATTGTGAAAATTAAAAAAAAAATAGCAAAAATTAAAAAAAAAAATTTCAAAAATTAAAAAAAATGCAAAAATTGAAAAAAAAATTGCAAAAATTTAAAAAAAAATTGCAAAAATTAAAAACAAAATTGCAAAAATTAAAAAAAAAATTCAAAAATTAAAAAAAAAAAATTGCAAAAATTAAAAAAAAAATTATCGGAAAATATTTAAAATAACAAATTCCGAATTCACAACGGCATTATTTCACATCTATTATTTTTAATATTATTTATTTTTTATTTTTTTTTTTCAAATTATTTTATTTTTTTTGAAATTATTTAATTTTTTTTTTGCTTCTCCATTAATTTTATTATGACTCGTATGCTAAACTGTTGACCCCATTAAATCTAGAACACCCAAAATCGCGCTCAAACGCAGCTCAAATCGTTGAGCGCACGAAATACACGCACATACCTACAGATCACAACGCTTTCTGGCTTTTCGTACGCAAATTAATTTACACAATTCACATGGCAACCATTTCCAAATAGAAATTAGAAACTGCGAGAATTTTGAGACACGAAAACTCATTAAGCTGATCATTAGGCTGCTGCTTAACTTTTTAATTATGTCACTGACACCAAAAATGAAATTTTCTATTACACAAATAAATCACAAATCACTGATAGTTGCACGCCTAAATGAATGAACGCCTTCTGACGCTTAATACAATTCGATTTATTTGAATTTGTTTGTTGTGTTTACATAATTTTGCTGCCGTGTAATAGATTAATTTCACTAATTCCACCTTCGGAAATGGTATGCACGTATGCATAAGTAACGGTAGGTATTATTTTCACTTCTCTTCATTTCATTTGCCTGCAATTTAGTGTTGTTGGCATTATAATAAATCATCACGCACCAAATCTTCCACCAGCGCTGCCTCTCTGCGCCGCATTTCCAACTCTTCGCGCTCCAGTATGCTCGCTGCATTGATGGCCGCCTCCTCGGGCTCATCCTTGGCTGCTTGCGCGCCATCAGTTGAGGATGAGGCTGCTGCGGCCGCCTCTGCAGCTTCGGCTTCTTGCTTGCGCTTGCGATGTTCATAGTTCACCAGTCGTTGACCCACCAAATATTTGTCCACCTTAATGGCGACATATAGCTTTTTGAATTGTTTGATCTCGAAGTAAATGTATGCAATCACCACGACAATTATGAAGAATACCGGATAGACAATGCGCGATATTTCCAAGCGTGCCACGGAGTTCTTAAAGAATATCGGTAATATGGAGTGCGCGATTACGTAGGGTATGGCCAGTGCCAAACCGAAACAGGTGATGACGGGTGTGGCCAATTCGCGTATCAAAAACTTCAAATCAATATCACGCAAACCATCGCGGTATGCACGTTCGAGTGCACGCTTCAAATGCCAATCGGGACCCATTAGCGTCAACGCTATGGCGATTTTGGTATAGAGCACACCGAGTGCCCAATCTTGCCACAAAAAGTGTATGGGTGTTTGAAAGAAGGGCACACGCAACGGTATCACCACCACCAACTCGAGTAGTAGTCCAAACAGTAGCGGTATAACGCCCAGCATTAGTACGAATATGAGTACGGGCAAGGCGTAGGAGGCGCCAACACGTAGCCAATGCTTTATTTTGTCAACAACTGCTGCACGTCCCTGCGGCAGCAAGTTGACTGCAATCGCAACACCGCGTGAGATTATCCAACAGAGATAGGTGCCCAATGCGGCCGTGTACAGTTCGTGTGGACGTGGTGATACCTCCGGTGCTTGGGCTACTACTTGATTTGTGAAATGGCCACCAACGGACCACAAAGCCATCACTTGACGACCAATCCAAACCGGTACCGTTAGTGTTATGACCGAAGCGATTACCAAAGACACGCACATGAAAAAGAGTAGACCACACAAGCGCAACGGGAAGAGTGATGGACGATCGTATGGTTGAAAACCGACCGGCACATCGCGTTGCATTATAGCCTGATGCACTGCACCGAGGTTACGTTCGCGTGGTAACGGTAGTGCGGGTTGTGGGCGTGCGGCGGCAGCATCTGCTTGGTCAGCGTTGGCATTCGGTTGCGGTGCGGCATCATTATTGGCAGCAGCTTCGGGTGCAGCTTCAGCGGCTGGTGCAGCGGCGGCGGCACCGTTTGCAGCATTATTGGCGGCGTCAGCGTTAGGTTGTTCAGTACCGAGCAAATAACTGCGTATGCCAAGCACCCAGGATACACAAACACACCATATGCGTAACAAGCCCTTAAGCCAAATGCGTGTATGCGATTGTTCAAAGAAGCCGGGCAGAATTATCTGTAAAGAATTATAAATGAGGTTAAGTTGAACTTGTAAGAATGTAAGAATAATTATAGGTAATCACCTGCAGCAGTAGTAGTTGCAAGCTGAGCTCATTAACAACCGAATCGCCAGATAGTGTGTAAGGTAAGAATGACGGCCAAATTGTTTTGAGCATGCGTATCGGTAGCCAAAGCATTAAGAGCACAGCGGAGCCAAAAATCATAGCGGAAGCAATAAGACGGCGTACATGGCGCAGTATTGGCAAATGGATCATTTCCTGTAAATTAAAAAAAAAGTAATTAAATATGTTGCTCTCACTCATAATAACTTGACTATACCTGTATTGGACTGAAATCCGGATCGTTCAGATTACGCAAAAACCAGAGCACACCGGGACGCAGTACTTCCCGCAACAATGAGATGAAAGCGGCGAAGTAGTAGACATACACCATGCCAAACATCCAGTGAACAAAGAGCGATGTACCTGGAGCAGCTTTGAAGCTCACCTTGCGATCCTTTATGCTGGCATCGAACAGTGGTAACGAGCATATATCCAACCACCAACCGCACACTAGTGGCAGTACACCGATTTCAACAACGGACAGCAGCGACACTTTCACAACTATATAGCACAGACCGATTAACCAGCGCACGCGACGCATACGAAAGACGCGCGCAAAGAAGTGTAGCACAACCAAAGTTAAGCCGATGAAGCAGTAGCCGAATAGCGTGGTGATGAGACCGTGGAAATGCAGCAGCGGTTTATCCGGTTGCAGCAGATCCAAAGAGCTTAGTATAAAATTGCCAATACAGTAAGGGCAAAAAGCGAATGTAACAATGAATAGAGTATTTAGCGAGATTATCCAAAATACGTGTTCCAGAAAGATTAATGAACCATCCAGTCCAAGCAAACGCTCCCAAGTCAGTTCTTCGGCGGCACGATCCCATTCCATTGGATTCCAGTTAGGTTCATCGTTGTCGTTATCATTTTCAGCGGCAGCACCTGCACCAGCTGCGGCGGCACCAGCTTGTGCGGCGCCTGCATCATCGGCTGCTGCATTAACATTGTTATTGTTGTTGCCAACACCCGGCAGATGTTGTTGTCTTGGTCCGAATTCCAACGGTATTTCACCTTCCTCTTCTGCAGGATTAACAGCTGCTGGCGCTGCATTATTCATTGGCATATCAATAGGCGCTTCCTCATTGTCACTTTCATCATCTTCAATGTCGGCAACATCGTCACCACCAAGTTCAGCTTGCACTGCAGCATCAACACCTCCACCAACTCTGACATCTTCAGCAGCGGCTGGTGGTCTAGCTACTTCCGGTTGTGCTTGTTCTTCGCCATCATTCACAGCAGCTGGTGCATCGTCGCGTTCCAACCAATCCGGACCACCACCATGTAATATCTGCTCTCGCAGCCAAACTAAACCGATAAACGACAGTAGCGTACAAGTTACAACGAAACAACCGCGGAATGCATCAGAAGCCAAATTGTTTGTGGAGAAAACGTCGAACGGCATGGATAGTATCATGTCAAATGATGAAGCGCGAAACAAATAACGGTATGTACGGTAGGCAGACAATGGCACGATACCGAACCAGGCCAAACCGACTAAAGAATAATGGAACCATGATTTGGCTGCCTTGGCAACAGCCGATAATAAACCACCAGCCACATCACGTAAGGGCAAAACACGCGGCATATCAGGCGAATAGATCGGCTGAAAGCTAAAGCGATGACCGCACAATTCACAATACTCCTTATGTGAATAACGCATCCATTGCATTAAGCAGTCCTGGTGTATGTACTTAATACTGCCCGTACATATACATGGGTAGAATAGTGGACGGTCCGATTGTGCCTCACAACGGCACACACGGCAAATATCCTGTGAATTATCATCCATGACTACTGTAGTTCTGTGGGCAAATAAAATGTTGATGTCTATTCCATTACAGCACACGTCAATCTCTTTGTTTTGCTCGTATTTGCGCGACTTTGACAATTCTACTTCGTTTGACCTTTCTTCCTTACAAAATCACCAAATTTATTATGTCGAACAAACTGTTGTGGGTGAAAATAGTTTTTTAATGTTAATGCCTTCCTTTTTGTTAACTAAATGTTTTATTCCGTAAAGATTTTTTCAATTACTAAATAGTTTAACTTTTTTTGCGTGTGAAAATAATCCAGCAGCTGCAATTTCAGTATGACCAACCTCAGAGAAAAACCAAATTTTTGACAGCATAGCATTGCCAGATAGCTAAAATACTATTATTCTGGAAAGATCGTATTTCGGCTATTATTAGCTTGAAACAACTTTAAAAAATAAATTTTTATAATTATTTCATCAAATACTACATAGATATTAAGGCTATATTTGATATCATGATAATTTCTATGTTCAAAATTAATTTTTAAAGGGTTAGCTATTTGCATGCGGTACTCGGTGAAGTTTGCCGAGTTTTGCTGAAGTTTGAGGTTTTTGTAACTTTTCGGATATGAAAAAGACCAATGAAAAATAAAATATTGTACAAACAGCTATAATACTTGAAGTTGTGATTGAATATATAAAATAAAATTAAATTACAAAAAAAAATTATTTATGTAACTATATGGGTAATTATTACAAATGGGAAACCGGTTTTTTCTTTTCGAAATTATTTGTTTTTATGCTGGCAACTTCGTGATGTCACAAATACAGCTGTTCGTTTATGTCAAAATTGATGAGAATTTTTGTGTGTTATTAGACATTCGTTAAAAATTCGTCGCAATAATTTTTTCCGGCAACATATAGCTAAAGCATTTAGTTTCAAAATTTTAATTGTAATAAAAACGTAAACGTTGTAGAAATGTTCCTGAACAAAATGAATAATGTCGTCGGTCAATTGGCCAAGCCCGCGTTACGTGCACAGGCTCGTGCTATATGCACAACAATAACAAATCGGGAGATCTTTCAGGTGCAAAGCGCCGAGGATTTCGATCAAAAAGTCAAGAAAAGTGACAAGCCAGTAATAGTGGATTTTTTCGCAACGTGAGTTTCATCTTACTGTTATATAACCGTATAATATTCTATATCTTTATAAATTTTATATTTTATGGCAGATGGTGCAATCCATGCAAAATGCTAACTCCACGCATTGAAACTGTGGTGGGTGAGAAAGCCGGTGCTATAAAATTGGCCAAAGTAGACATTGATGAACACAGCGAATTGGCGCTCGATTACGACGTTGGTGCCGTGCCTGTTCTGCTGGTAATGAAAGAGGGCAAAGTAGTGAATCGTATGGTCGGCTTACAGGACACAGATAAGATTCGCGCATGGATTGATAAAGCTGTTGAGGAAGCCAAATAATTCAATTAGAAGGTTTCTATAAAAATCAAAGATTTAGATTATAATTCAACAACAACAAAATTGATCTTTTTGAAAACATTTAATGCTTTAACTTTGTTCAACAAAAATAAATTAAATTTGTTCTTGGAATAAAAAATTATTTAATAATTGATGAAAAGCCATGTTTTATTCTGTCTCCTATTGATATATGACACTTATATAATTAAATAGAGTACCAGCCAGGTGTACCCGGTCGTTTCTTATTGCGGTCTAGGAAACGTTTGAATCCTTGTTTGGAATCATCTAATGATTTTTCTTCCGCTTTCTTTTGTTCTTCTTTCTTCGAAAATAAATCGGGGAAGGTGAACTCTTCAGTACGTGGCTGTAAAGTATAGAAATTACACATAATTAATCTTGAACATATAAATATCCAGCAAGTACTCACCAATGTTACATAAGCAATCTTAACATCATCTTCTTTGGTCACATAGCCCATAGTTTGATCTCGTTTGGTTTTACCCATTTCAATGCGTGTTCGTACGTCTACTACCGGCAATTTATAAATCTTTTCCAAATAATTCTTTACATCATATTTGGTCATCTGCATGGACACGGAAAATGTAGCAACATTTTTTGGCTGTTCTTCCGCCGGCCGTATAAGCTTCATCCAGAAGTTCGGCAGAAATATACGTAACTGGGGGTTGCCCCGTTGATAAATTGGATACCAGCGTGTCGACATTTCAGGAATTTATACCAAGTTATTACAATTAAATGTTTTAACTCCTTTTCCACTCGATCTCACTGAACAACATGAACAGCTGTGTGGTTGTCAAAATAAAAAAGCATGTGAAAACACAAAACGAACAGAGCTGAAGTTGTTGTTGTATTGTTTTGTTTACGTTTCGGCATGTAAAAGCAAACGGGAATAACTTTGAATTTAAACTTTACAATTTTGGAATCACATTTATTTTGAAGCGAAAATATTTGCTGAGAGTGCTAAAAGTGTTTAATTATATTCCTTCGATTGGTAAATCAATTATAAAACGTTTTATACATTATTCTCGAAGAGAATTTACCTTTCTTGATTACACTGTATTGTTTTCTTCGTATTTGTTATCGTCGCGCACGTGTTTGCCCTAATCAGCTGTGCGATAATTTAAAGTAAAAATTCACAATTTATTGAAATCAAAGCATATTTAATAAATAAAAATGACAAAAGTTGCAAAGAAAAAAGATAAAGGAAAAGGCGCGTCCAATAAAAAGCTATCCCGCAAAGAACTCCGGAAGGCGAAGCTACAGGGCAAGAAAGAAAATAAGCGTTTGTTCTTCTCAAACAAAACTAATGGTGCTGCACTGGTGGCTGATGCAAAGGCAGCAGCAGCAAATGCACAAAAATCGAAGAAAGGAAAAAAGAAGAAATCCAAAAAGTCAACCAAAGTTGTTGCACCTGAAGATATACCAATTGAGGAGTTGCTTTCTGGTAAAATAGATTCTGATAATGATGAATCCATCGCTTCGGATTTCTCGGATGAAGATGTCAATGCACGCATACCAGCGAACCTGGCGAAACAAGACAAACCAATCCAAGAACAGAAGAGAAAGAAAAAGCAACAACCCACACGCCCTGACGCCGAGGAACAACGCCGACGGGTGTTGAAGCAACAAAAAGATTTGGAGAATGTGTCGCGAAAACAACGTCTGAAACAACTTAAAATTGAGAATGAAGAAGAGGACCGCATAATTTCAAAATTAGAAAAGAAGTTGAAACTCAACAAGACTAAAGACAAAAACCGTTTGGTGCGCAAAATGTTCAGCGACGGTTTGGATTACGCCTTGGAGTTCTGTTTGGATGATGAAGAGGAGAAGCGTAAACTTGAGCTAAAAGAAAAACGAAAGGAGGAATTACAAAGGCAGAATGCTGGAGGGTGGAGTGATGAGGACGAATTTGATGATGAAGGAGATGAGGATTTGATGGGAGGAGATTTAGGTGATGAAGATAGTCAAAGTGGTGAAGATGCTGGCGACAGCGAAGGAGATGGTAGTGTTGATGAGGATGAGGAAGATGGCGAAGAAAATACCGAGGAGCAAGGTATGTATATAAATCTAAATTTTAATAATGCAATAATTTCATATCAAATCCTTCAATTTTTGCTCTTATTTTAGTAAAAGAAGACATTTATGGCAGAAAACGTGATAAAGACGGCAATATCATCAAAAATGATGCTGAAACAAAAGCTGAGGCGCCGCAGTCACAAAAATATATACCGCCCCATCAACGTGCATTGCTCGCAGCCACACAGAATGATAGCAAACAGTCACAACTGCTGGAACGGTTGCGCAAAAATTGTAAGGGTTTGTTAAATCGACTTTCTGAGGCTAATTTACACAAGATCGCCAATGGCATTGAAGAGTTATATATGAAAAATTCACGCTACAACATGAATGAAACGCTTGGCGCACTGCTACGAGAGGCATTGCTTGGGCGTACCATGACGAATGAACGTATGGTGCAGGAGCACATGGTGCTTTTGGCCTATCTACATGCACAAGTCGGCAATGAAATTGGCGCACACTTTCTACAAATGTTCATTGAGCAATTTGACGCACTTTTAAAGGATATTTTCTCATTGGCCGTCGAAGATAAGAAACTGAACAATTTAATTTTAGTACTCGCATACATATATATCTTCAAAATATATGAACACCGTTTGCTGTTGGAAATAATTGGACGGTTGTCTGATAACTTGTGTGAAAAATCAATTGAGTGTCTGCTGCTTATCTTCCAATCGGTCGGTTTCAAATTGCGTAAGGACGATCCGTTGGCTTTTAAAGAAATGATGTTAAGTGTGCAGCGCAAAATTGCGGAAGCTCCCTTGGAATTGAAAGAGAACTTGCGTCTGAAATTCATGGTTGACATTTTGAATGCAGTTAAAAATAATAATATCAATAAAATACCACAATTTGATCCGGAGCTGGCGGAGAATCTGCGCAAACGTTTAAAAGCTATGCTGCGCAATGACAAATACGTAACGACACTCAATATAACGATGGATGATCTGTTGCGTGCAGATCAAGTGGGCAAATGGTGGGTGGTTGGTTCGGCGTGGAGTGGCAACATCGATGATATCAACTCGGCGTCGAAGCAAAAGAAGGACGACGGCGTACTTGCTGGACAACGCTTCTCGGAAAAACTGCTAAAGCTGGCGAAACAGCAGAAAATGAATACAGAGGAACGGCGAAACATATTCTGCATCATAATGGGTGCGGAGGACTATGTTGACGCTTTCGAGAAAATATTGCACTTGGCGTTGAAAGATCAACGCAGCATTGCCTATGTGATCATACACTGTTGTTTGAACGAGAAACGCGCTAATCCGTATTATGCTCACCTGGCGCTGAAATTCTGTCACTACAATCGCAAATTCCAACTGGCTTTTCAGTTCGCTACGTGGGATCGCATTAACGACATGGAAACGCTGAACAAGTTACAAGTTAAGAATTTAGCGAAATTCCTACAACATTTGATATTAAATGGCGGTTTACAGTTGTCGGTGCTGAAGGTTGTTAACTTTTTGCAACTGGACAAGATAAGCTTCATATTCATGAAAGAAATAATGATCGGTTTACTGCTGAGCGAGAACGATAATGAAATCTATCAGGCATTCGAACGTGTTGCCAAAAACACAAAGCTCGTACAATTTAAGAACAGCATACGCTTGTTCATACAACACTTCCTGCTGCAAGAGGAGAGCAAACTGAAGCTGAGTGAGGAACAATTGAGTCATTTAAAGAAACGTGCAGATTATGTTGACAACATATTGGCATATGTGGACTTGTAATTTTGTATAGTTAATTTTAACGTAAAATAAATTTAAGATTTGTAAGTTACAAAAAAAAAAATTACAACTAAAACAAAATAAAAATTTTGACAAAAACAAACTTTATAAACTTAAGTCCTTTAAAATTATTTACATACTACAAAGCATATATTAATTTTTTAAAAGATATCTCGCCGCCTTCCCAAATGCTTAATCGAAACTTTGTAGCAAATCACGTGCACGTTGATATTTTGAGGAATCGTATATAGCTTTCTGCTCTTCCTCGCTTATTTCCTCGCCACATTGCTTGTCCAGCTTTTCAATACACTGTTCGGCTAATTTTATGATTTGCGCTTTAGCTGCGCCCTTGGAGCCTGACAAGTACTCAAGTGCAATGGGCCACATCTCTGCACCGATTTTATCTTCATCAAATACAGTTTGCTGTATGGAAATCTGTCGCAGTTTCTCAAATTTCCACTCTGAACGCGAATTCTTCCACTTACGCAGGTACTCTTCGTTGCGGTAACGTTCCTTGCTTTCTGTTTGATCTTTCTGCAATTCGAGTCGTTGTTTGTGCTTTTGTTTCTTCTTTTGACGCACGGTTACTACAGCATTCACATTTTCTGGCTTTTCACTTTCACGCAACTCCTCCAACGTGGGTTCCTCTGTTGCTTCTACATCATTGTCAGCGCCTTCTACATCATCCTGCCCACTGTTGGTTTTGCTACGTTTTTCCTTAATAGTACCCTTCTCTTTATTTTTACGCTTCAGCGCTTTCACAGCGGTTTCTATGAATTGAGTAATGAATAATTTAAAAATAATTTTCAATAATATAATATCACTTACTTTCCCCCGCATGCTCTTCCACTGCTTCAACGATTAAGCTCTTGCTGGCCACTTCCTCGTCATTATCTTTTGAGACATGTTTTCGTTTTTTAGCTTTGGTTTTAATTTGTGTTGCTGGTGAAGTTTTCTCCACTTTATTTTCTTTTTTTGCCATTTCTATACAATTTTATCAAGTCTTATGTAGTTCTTAATAAAAACATTGCACAAATCAAACTTCAATCATTTGACACGTGATTCTTCTTCTTCCACATAATTACTAATTCACAATGTACTTCACAAATAGTAGGCGTTCACAAATGTCTCCCTTCACGCCTTCTCGTTTACACCTTGCATTTCCAACTACTTTATAAACAAAACAATAACAATGCAGCTGCAAAAGTTACGAATGACAATGTGGAAGAAAGCTGCAAAAAACTCACTGTCAGTTGTTGTTGGATTCCGCGAAAAATTGCAATTCGTGCGCGTCTTTTTGTTTATTGGAAAATTGCCGCAAGCCTTTGATGCAAAAGTGTTCTTTTTGGTGTTTCTAAAATGTGAAAAATAGCAATAAATTAAGTGTTTTTCGTAACAAAACGTAGTTAGTTAAAGTATGTGTGTATTTAATTCAATAAGTGTATCGCTAGCAATTACCAATTAATCAAATCAAATGTTCTAATTCTACGAAAGCTTGAAAATCGTGTTAAATTCTAGCTTGTAATCGCAATTAGTTAGTCCTCATACGTTCTAGGCAAATATTTCAATTTTAATGAAAGGTAAGTTGTGTTAAATTTTTAATAATCACCGTCGCTTGTATGTATGATTTGGAGGCAGTAGTCCGCACGAAAAGCTATTTGTATATGCATAGTACATGTGTACAGGTGTATGTAGCGGCACCAGCGGCGTTTTCTGTTTTTTTTTCTACGTGAAAATTATTAATTCGCGAAATCAGTTTATAGTAATTTGTGTAAATTGTTAGTGTAATTTGTTTAATAAGTGGTGCGCGAATAAAAAATATTAAACGGTTGTTGAAGGAGTGAAGATCAAGGACACAACACGCCCTTTGCAGTGAAGCCTTTCCGATAACCAATATAAGGTGAGCTAATTGTATTTATTTTATATTTATAAGATTTATTTTATTAATATACAGTGTTTGTTAACTTTTTCCATAAAATAATGTGAGCCTCATAACCAAATAGGAATACTTAGGTTAGGTTATGTTAAATGGATGTTCCCTACCGGAGAAAACACACTTATCCTGTTGAGGACAGTCCTTTGTGATGCCAAAAAGTTACACCATCACTTAAATTCAAGAATCCATCGCCTAGAACCCATTATAAAACTCCAGAGGTTTTTTTACGCTAATTCTCGAGGATGCACCAACACAATAGGAATAATTAGTTCATCTTGTGTAGTGATCATTAGTGTCAAATCTTATCGAATTTGCTTTAAAGCTACGGTGTTTCACATAATCACATATAAATTAGAGCTCATTTAGGTTACATAGATCCCATTTTCTTAAGTAGGATCATGGCTTATCAGATTAATTCACTAATACTAATTTGAATGTATCATAATGTAGATGACTGCTAAATTTTCACACAACAGTGTACATTTTCTATGAATAAAATTGAGATATTGCTAGTATAAGCACTTACCAATAATATTTGATCGCTTATATGTACATACTATATGTGTTTAATTCATGAATTTTTTTACTTCATGAAAGAATAAACTTTGCACATATAAATGTATATTAATACTTACGTTTCTATATACTATAAGTAATTAAGAATATACAATCTCGATACTGTTGTACAGCAAATTGATTCGGAATGATGAGCGTGTCGGTTGAGGTGCTGCCACTTTAAATTTAAAAAAATTTCACGATTTCTATTTTTGCCGGCATCGGCAGGCGTCTATAATTTACATACTTCTATGTGTATAGGTGTACAACAACGCTTAGAAAAATAGAAGAACGTGCGATATACATATAAATAGGCATTTATTTACAACGCTAAGTATATAACTATATATGTTTATAGCTATGTACTAATATATCTATTTGACTGTACAATATATTTAGTGTGTCTGTCTGCCCCCGCAAAGCCTTTCCAATGGAGGCTTATTTTGTTTCATACACTGAGAGATGCGCGAACGGACAAATATCATGACACACACACATACAGACACATTCAAATATGTATAAAAAATACAACAAAATCAAATTTTAACAGTGCCGCAATCGCCAGACGTTGTGGTGGTTGGTTGCTACACATTTCTTATGCATTTCTCAAATCAGTTTGGCGTTGTGCGTGTTCTGAAGGTGTACAATTTTTGAAACGTTCGTTCTAAAGATTTTTCTTCCGTTGCTACTTCATTACTGAAATATTGAAATAATTTCTCGTGCGGTTTTCGTATATTTAACAATAATATTAAATACAATACATACATATTTACACTTAACGTGTCCAATAATCACTCACAATTGCGTATGAGTAACCTTTGATGTTGGTTCAAAATTAACGGTTTATTTTTTGAAAGAAAATTATTTTAATTAATCTGTAATTGCCAGAAAATAGTGAAAAAGTCGTTCAAAACATCTGTGCGCAGTGAATGTGAAAGTGTATTTACGAAAAGCAAGAAAATTGTCTTGGCCCACCCGGCGTATGAGTAATGCGTGGGCCTCTATGTGCGTCACTTGAATGTCCATTGAACGTAATTTAAGTGCGATTTTTGGCAAACGTTTCACAAAAATAAATTATTGCAATTATATGCCATTCAATGAAAATTACTAAAAATATCTTGTGAATTCTACTGTGTTTTGCTTTTCCGCATATATGCATGTCTGTCTGTGTAGTAAGTGTGACAAAGGCTCTAGTGAGTGAGGGTAACTCAAAACCGCGCTGATTTTCCAGGCGCTTGTAGGTATTTCTACTGCCTACTAATTGGATTGTTGACAAGCTAAAGCCAAAATAACAACAACAATCATTGTGTTACTAGCAATATTTACTCAACATACATTGCATTGGCATGCAACCGCAACTGCGTGGAAATCATTGACTTACGCCGTTGTGTTTGTCTTGTGCCGCCAACCCTCTGCAACAACATTACAACAAGCCCAGCCTTACTCGCGGTACGTTTACTTGTAATGGTCGTAAAAATAATCAATAAGCCATTGTTGGTGCAACTACCAAGTCTCAACACACAATACTACAACTCTTTTCACAAAATTCAGTAAAAACAACTTAAATACAAATACAATATAAACGCAAACGTTTTTGTTGATCCATTCGGTCGTTTCGGTTACTGTGACAACAAGTCGACAAAGCGCCGCCAAGTCACCTATTACTGTCGTCGCGTGTTTTACCAACCTCCGTAAAGGAAAAACAAAAATCGGGAAAATTGTGTAAAAATACCACAGTGAAAATTAAAAGTGCTTGGCAGCAGTCTGTTGTCGTAGACCGGAAATATATTCGTGAAGTGTGTTAAGCGAAAACCGCATTAAAAGCCATTAAAGAGTTGGTGCAACAAATTTCATACAAAGTTCTTTCATTTTCTTTTGTGAAAAATTCTAAAACGAAACGTTAATTTCTTGCAAATCTTTTGTCCTTGTCGCGAAGCTTAAGATTTTGCGTTTCTTTCAAACGACTTTGGGTTAGATTTACGTCAGCTGTGTGGCGCCTCTGTTCTAGATGATTTTCGTTGGCACATCAGTACGCTAATATTGTGTGAGTACAGCAGTAAATGTGTAGATATGTAAATGAAAAATAACATTAGATATTAAAAAAATAAACATACATAGTTATTTGTTTTCTATAATATATTAATATTTGTTTTTGTTTTGAATTAGAGAATTTATGGCTACTAGGTGGTGGAGCAATATATTTTACAGCTCCCGGAAAAGAAAATATATATTTATATTAAAAAAAATTGTTTGTGCTTCTTTATCCATTAGACAATCTTTTTTCCAATAAAACTCATTCTCAATCTAACATTTTTATGTATATAAAATATATTTTTTTAAATATTTTTTTTTGTTTAATTTTTTATTTTATTTTTTTCTAATATTTTTTCATTGTTTTTTTTAAATAAATTTTTTAGTAATGGAAGAAATCCAATATTTTTATTTATATAAAATATTTGTTTTTCTATGTTTTTTTTGGTTTTATATATTTCATTTTTTTTTTTCTAATATTTTTCATATATATTTTTTATTTATTTTTATGTAATGGAAGAAATCCAATAATTGTATTTATATAAAATATTTTTTTTAATCTGCTTTTTAATATTTTTTTATGTTTTTTTGTTTTATTTTTTTATATTTTTTTCTAATATTTTTTTATTGTTTTTTTTCTATTTTATTTTATTTTTTGTTTTGTTTTATTTTTTTTATATTTTTTTTTTGTCAAAACTAATTTTTTTAATCGTCGAAGAAATTTTTTTTTAAATAATATTCAGTAAAAAGTTTACAGACTATTTTTTTTTTTAATAAAAAATAAATAAATATTTTTTTCTCTTTTAATGTATTCATTATAAAATTTGTTGTTGTCCATATAACGTTGGTAAACAATTTATAAAGAAACTAGAAACTGGAGAAAGGAAAGCAAGGAGTTAGGAGATATAATAAATTTTATATACGTGGTGAGTTCAAAAAATAACGGGAATTGTTAAATTTAATTAGAACTTTTTGAAAGACAGCAGCATCAACGTAGACGAATGATTAAATATTTTTTTCTAAAAACCAGTAAATAAAGAATCCGAGTTCTCAGGGTCTCTCTCTTCGTTCAACTAGAGAGCGAATCGAATATTTGTTAGGCTTGAGGTACTAGTAGCAAGCGAGATTTGTCGGATTAGTAGCCAAAAAACCTAAATATGTCTATAAACTATATATTTTTTCTGACAGTCGAGGACTATACTGCCTTTAGCGTCCAAGGAATATAGTCAATTTGACACCCCTTAGCCGGATACAAATCCGTGTCCATTTCGGTTACGTAGAACTGACTCGTGGAAACGATAGATTCTAGGTTCTTCGTTGTTGTTGTTGTAGCGGCATAAAACATTCCCCAAACAGTATTGTGGATTGATGCCGATTTGATAGTCCTTTGTCAGATAAAAATCCGGGTCCGTTCCGGTTATGTACAACTGACCCCGTTAAATAGAAGACTAGAACTTACCGACCCAGACAGGTCTGGGTCGCCGAAATAACAGTCCTTGGTTGGATCCGAAAATACGAGTCAATCCCGGTGTATCGCAGAACCGGCTGTTGTGGGGATTGACCCGAACCCATCTTTCTAATATCGGATTGGATTCGATTAAAAGTACAAAGTGTCGCAACTTCTTGGAATGAGAGAATGGTAAATCACTTTCTCCAGCCCCTAAAAGTCTTACACCAATAAGACACCGAACAAATTCGAGTTCAAACAGTTGGCGGAGATTACGAAGCTCCTAACAGATTAATCAGCAAAAGAATTTGACCCCCAGTCATTAAAGTTCTCATGGAAAGTGCAAAAAATTACGTTAACGCGCGCTAATTAGAAGCAGAGGCGCGACTCACTGAGGTAATCAACCAACCAACACATAGAAAATGCTAATCAGTGGAAGTTCCACTCTTATTCAAGTGATTAGCGGGTGTTTGAAGGTGTGTGCACTCACATTTCGTCATTTCTCCTAACAAATGCGGCGAGTTGGTGTTGCACTCAGCCGTTGTAGGTCACTGATTGCGCACAGTATTATCATAAATGCATCAGCGCCACTTCTGCAATTGCCATAACACACATACCTACTTACATACATATAAACATGCACATAAAGATCTGCATATGGATGAGTTCAATCGCAGCCACTGTTTTCCACAAAACCATTGTGCAGTGCACAGCCGCTGATGCAATCCATACTGACTGCATCAATTGCTGTGGCGCTGTTAATGACGCGTTAGTAGTTTGGCCGAATGCATCATTGCTGTTGAATAAATACAGCTGTGGGGGAGAGCTGCCCAGCGCCTGGCATGCATGTGTGCTTATGACTTAGCAGTCTGCCGAAGTCATTATTGCACTTTCAAGCGCCAAAGCGCCAAAGCTGAACAATATAAAAATGTTTATAAGTCTGGCAATATTTTTGCCACATGTTGTTGAAAGTGGAATTTTATGCGAAGTGTTGTTTGTTGGGTGATTTACTGTGCATTTTTGGTATAAATATTTGTTTTTTCTATTTTCTATTTTTTTATTTTGTTGTGTTCGGCATTGTTGTTGCACGCACTTGCAAGCTTTCAAGAAAACAGCATTTTGTTAAGCTAAAATTGTATTAAATGGTCCGCACATGCGGCGCATTTGGTTAACCATTGTTGTTGTTGTTGTCTGTGTTTCATGGCATATCAAGTTTCTGCTGCAGCATATTATATACTTTTTGTTGTCATATTAGTATAAAACTGTAAAAAATATATGTTCTTCTTGCTCTCAAATACACCTCAAATTCTCTGTTTTGTTTTTCTCTATGCTCCATGTGCCGCCTCCTCATTGTTGTTCGCATTCGAAATATTCGCTTTCTAGCGCAAATGTCAAATATTGCTTTTTTAAGGGTCAGCTGACAATTTTGTGTTGTCAATGTTAAATATTGTCGTTTTTTCCACCTTCATATTGTTGTTGTTGTTCTGCGTACCTTTGTGCAACTGCTATTAGAATTAGTGCTGTAATCTGCACCACCTTCCCTGTAGGAAATTTTATGAAATCCATATAAGAACGTCGTAACTTATACTTATAGAGTCTCAGACTGTCGTTACGTTTTTCTGTATACAGTGGAGACAGTTTCTCGTGATATTACCGCATATGGAATTCGAAAGATGAATCTTAAAAGAGGGATCTTCTTACTACGAACGGCTACTGTGGGTCCTTTTAAGAGTAATCGCATTTAGAATAAACTTAGATGTTGCTAGAAAGCTGGAATCGAACTGAAGTCGAGGTTAACGATATGGATCTGACCGATATACTGCTAGGAAGTAGTATTTTTCAAAATTATTTCAGGGATGTAAAAATTATTTTGAAAATGTGTTCGCAAGAACAATTTTACGCATATATTCGTCATAAAGTCCATTGGAATAACGAAAATCATTATATATAGTTTTTGGAAGCTGGGTAACTCCAGGACCGATGAGCCGAGCTATGATCCGATTTTAATTATTTTTGGTACAGAGACACACATTGAGAAGAAAGAGATTCCCTCCGAAAAATATGAAATTAAGAGATTTACCTATATTTTCTGTTTAAAATTATCCTTAGGCAATGGGGCCTTGAAATGTTATAGTCCGATTTGTGATGCCACACCTCAAATGCAGTATTTGTCTAAAGTTTTGTTCCATTGTCTTCATTGGCTCTTGTGATTTATAAAGCGAACCACTTAGATGGAATTCAAAATTGAGTTATATAGGAAGGAAGCGTGGTGATGAACCGATTTTCCAGCAGCAATATCAGGGTATCAAGAAAATATTATATACCAATATTCATTAAAATCGGTCAACTAGTTTCTGACATATGAATTTTGTCCCAACTTGTCTCGTCATCCTGATCAATATGATATATATAACCCCATATCTAACTCGTTAAGTTTTATGACATACAAACAATTGTTATGTGAACGAAACTATAGTACTATCGGATCTACAAATAGCGTATAATTCTTCGTTTAGATGAACGCTAAATCTTTAGCTCAACAGCTGTTCTATCACGCATAAGCAATGGCGGCTGTTCAAAAGCAAAATATTTTCAGACCTTCCCTATTAAAAGCCACCAAATGCCACTCACTCTTAGACTGCCTGCAATTTAATGCCCATTTTGTATTATAAGTATTAAAATATAGTGTGGTCTCCGCTTTGCCAAGTTGATGTTGCTGTCAATCATCTAAATCCACGCACACAGCCATATGACTTGGCGCCCAAAAACAGGGCAAATGGTTCATAGCGAGAAAGTGTGTTTTACACAGGTTAGGCAACCACCGAAAATGTCACGTCAACCTTAAATATTTTTCATGTCATGTTCGATACGAAAAATATGCCAACTATTTTGACGGGTCGGTTGCGACTTTTAATGGGGGCATGCTACTTTCCTAGTGCTTGAGTTCACATATATTATACACATATGTACATATGTACTATATACAAACACGTGAATCTAAAAAAAGACTATATTTTTCAAGACTCATCTAGAATATAGATTTATAAGGTGCAGTCTTCTTAGAACTTCCTTTTTCTGCATAAAATACGATTTTATCACCTATCTATCCACTTTATCTAATTACCATCAATCGACCTCTGTTATCCATGCGCGTTAAACATATTTCATCCATCATCCATTTAACGTCAATCGATAAATTCCGTCATCAACGACAACTAATGCGGCAGTCACTTGTTAACCCCATCTAATTCACCTGTCCGTCTGTCTGTCCTCTGTGGCTCTCTGCCTCTAAATGGCACAACCGACACCAGCAGCTGTTCGTGACTGATTAACTGTAAATACCAACAACCCAATTGCAAATTGTCGGAGGTAAATTGAAACCACCGTTACGCACGCATTAAGTAATCGCTGCAACACCATAGCATGTTGTTGCTATTGCTGTTGGCATTACTGTGACAACATCGGCACGCACCGAATGTGGAAGCGACTGGCGCTGGAAATTACTTTGGTTTCCAACACATTTTATAGACAATTAAGAGCATTGATTTAATAAAGTGAATGGTGTAGCATAGATAAAGTAAATAGTTAGTAAAGAGACGAAAGATAAAACATATATCATATAAATGGTATAATGTACAGTTTGCTGTTAGGTAATCAATATAACGATAGACTGTTTGAAGATTAAACTGTTTGTATAGTTTACACTAATTGTTTTTAATACAGGATAATCTTATTATGTCAAACTATCATCATTAAATTAAACTGATTATATCCTGATGTCTTTTTGAAATCATTGATTTTATTCTTTGTCGCATCTTAGAGTTCATTTTATTCAATATTACTTCGCCTTTTCGCAAGTTACCACAAATTCCGAAGAGCAGTTGAACCCATATCCTTCGCTATTTAGTTTATTTTTAAATTGAGGTGACTATCGTCTTCCTCTGTCACTAACATCGGGTTCCAATTCTTTTCATGATAACCTATATTTCATAACCCATGAGACGCTTCATTAGATAATCGCATTGCATATAGTTCCCATGTCTTTCTGTAACCTCTTTCAGTACAAAAATATAACGGGAATTTGGGATTTTTGAAAAAAAAAAACGAAATTTTTCGGCTAGTTCATTATTGTCGCCTACAAAATAGTCTATATTCGATATAATGCACTTATGCCAGTACTTCTTCCATTCATCCAAACACCTCTCGAACTCGATTTTTGGGATAGCTTTTGGCTTTTTCGATTCCTCGTATGCTTGTCGACGGCTCTTTAAAGTTCTGTTTATTTTTTTAAACAGGAAAAAGTCACACGGAGCCATGTCTGGCGAATATGGATGCTGGGGCATCGTTACAGTATTGTTTTTGGCCAAGAATTCACGAACAAGCAAAGAAGGTTTTTCTTATCATGTTCTAGAAATTAAGGAGTGTTTGGTGAGAGTTGAGCCACAATCACGTTATGGTCTTGATGTTTCAATTTTAATTCAATGTTTTTCAATTATGAGATTTGATTTCTTACTCAACAGTAGTCTTCACTTATCATACTTTAGGTTAGATCCCTTTATAAATTTGTTCTAGAAACTAGTGATGAGGTATGAGGCATGTGTATCTCAGATTTGCTAAACGATCACCATGAACAAAACTACATCAACTTCAGAAAAACGTAAGGCTTCAGAGCCCAAGACTAAAGATTTAGGATAAAGGAGTAGGGGTAAATTTGGGTAGTGGATGAAGATGACCTTAGAACCGATGAAAATATGTACTTCTAATAAACAAGCTATTTAATTATAAAAGTGAAAAAGATATTTCATAATCCAAATTTTTTAAATCCTGGAATTTCAGTTTAGAAATTTAGAGCTTCGATAAGATTAATCTCTTCATTTAATTTTGAGGTTTAAGTAGAGAAGCAATCTTGCAATCTGTAGAATTCTAACATCAAGTCAATCTCTCAATATAAAACAACTATAATTCTAATATTTTTCCCACAACTGTATTATTTTTTGGTTATAAATATGCTCAGAAGTAAAAAAAATAACGGTATATTTCTATTACAAATTCTTTCTCAGACATAAATGTTAAAGAAAAATAAATATTCGTAACAAATATGTAAATTGAAATTAGCATAGCCACAACTAGTACTCGCGCATGTTGCCAAAAAGCCAAATTTTTATCACCTGCACAGCGTTTCATTTTCATTTTCAATTTCAATTTTCGTTTTAGTTATTGCCCATTATTTGTTTATTTGCACATTGCTTGCCCAGCCGATTGGCTGTGGAGCGATATAACCCAAATAAATCAGTTTTAATTTCAATGTTATTACTTGCTATGTGGCATGGCATGGCATGGCATGGCATGGCATAGCATGAAATTTGCCAGTTGCCCACCTGACCTACTTTGTTTTTGTTGCGTGCACTGACTGACTGACTGACTGAAATATGCGTACTTTTGTAGGTTATGAAAACTAAGTTAGGAATTTCCGCTGTTTTCAGGGGTCTAATGGTAGTTTTGACAATTTTCCTCCACATAGCAGACAGTTGACTCTAGAAAAACACACGGTAGTTTTCAATACATTTTGAAAATACCTCGATTTTTTCCGTTACCTCTATTTTCATCACATATGTATATCAACACATTCCAGTTTTGCTCTTTGATTTTCTGTGTTGATTTTTCAATTTTTTCTTTTTCTCTCAAGATCTCTTCTACTATAATATCCTCTATTTACCGTATTTCCCTGCTGCCATTTGATGTCGTCAGTGTTTATTTTCGTATTTTACGCTTTATTAACGACTTGGCTTTCGTTGCCTCAAGGCAATCTTCCTCATTTCGCTATAGTTTCACCAACAAGCTCCCCCTCTTCTTCTCCTCTACCATTGCGTTCAAAATTTCGCATCAAATAATTTGCATTTATTTCTCTAATATTTGAACTTGTATCCCGACGACTGCCGGTTGGAGATCATTTATTTTCATTTGTCACCAACGTCATGCGCATGTGAGACGTCCATATATACTGTGTACGAGTATATCTGTCAGTTGTCAGCGGCGTTTTTCTCAACGGCCCGCCATGTCTTCTGTTTTCCGTTGAAAATTTTGTGTATTGAGATTTGTTTGTGTATTTTAAGTGATTTTTGGCTCAAAATTCATAAACAAATTTTGCATTTTTGAACAGCTGCCTTCCCTTTACATATGGATATATCTTACATACATATATATGGATATATCTTCTACACATGTATATTAATTTCTGCGTTCATTTATTATTTTATAAGATCATTAAGACTTTGCGCTAATTTTATACATAGCGCGGAATGAGCGCTGAAGCATTGCGCGGAAAGCATGATTTTTCTTTCCACAACGCGAGTTCGTTCCATTTTAGTTCGGCAGAAACGTGAATGTCATGTTGATTTATAATTTAAACCCTCAGCCAACTTTGTAGTTAAGTCAATTTCTATTAATAAGCAAATAATATTTCCTTTTTTTCTAATTTTCATTTTATTTGAAGAAAATTCTCTTTATAATTACAAAGGGTTGAGTGTATCTTTTAAGAGGTTATACTGGACCCTGAACATTCTGACAAATATTGAGAATTTATTTTGTGAGTAAGGAAAGTGAATCTCTCTCCCTTTCTTTTTGTTGAGTGTTAAACAAAAGTGTCTATAGACATTTTGATGCAAAATGGAGGCTTTTGGGTCTATCTTCGGGATCATCCGGAGGCAAAATAAAAAAAATATCAATTAAGGGTGATCTATTTCGAGGTTCCGAGGTTCAAATTGAATGGGGAATGTCTATTATCATTTGAATGAACATAATTTGGCATTTATTTTTTAAAAAATATCTCTTTCAAATGTTGGCCGCGGCTACGTCACAGATGGTCCATTCGTTGAGACCAATTTTCGATGACTCGTTCGATCATTTCGACTGGTAACTGGCGAATGACACGCGTAAAGTTTTGCTCCAAGGCCTGCATCGAAGTGGGATTGTCGGCATAGACTTTAAACTCTACATATCCCACAGGAAAACAATTCTAACGGTGTGTTATCACATGATCTTGGTTGTCAATCGACCGGCCCAAATTGTGAAATTATCTGCTAACCGAAGTGTTCTCTCAATAAATCCATTGATTGATGTGATGTGTGGGAAGTGGCGCCGTCTTGTTGAAACTAAATGTCGCCGAGATCACGAGCTTTAATTTCAGACATTAAATAGTCGGTTATCATGGCGAGATAACGGTCGCCATTGACGGTTACGTTCTCGCCGGCATCACTTTTGAAGAAATATGGACCGATGATTCCACCGGCTCACAAGCCACGCCAAACCGTTTTTTTTTTTAGGATGAAATGGCACTACTTGAATCACTTCAGGTTGCTCTTCGTCCCAAATCCGACAATTTTGCTTGTTTACATACCCATTAAGCCATAAAGAGGTCTCATCGGTGAACAGAGTTTGCCTTAAAAACGTTGGATATTCTTGGAACTTTTTAGAGCCCATAGAGCGAAGCGATATCGCGGGAAGGTCGAGCGACTTCAGTTCTTGCACAAACTGTATTTTGTATGTTTTCAATTTAAGATCTCGTGGTAAAATGTGGAAAGCTCTTCCACACGTCATTCCAAATTGCTGCGAACGGCGCCGAAACGACTCAACACGGCCTTTGTGTACATTCTCAGCTACGGCTGCTATATTTTCCTCACTGCGTGTTGGTAGTGGTCTATTCGGTCGAATTTTATTCAATAATGAATGCTGGATATCAAGATTGATGATGTTGACCGAAGCGCGCGAAAAACATTCACACAGAACGTTAATTTTCATAATAAATTTGAACAACCTGTAAAGTTAAGTAATTCAATCTCCATATGAAGCTCTACTTTGGATTAGTAACTATTATTTCGTATTTTAATTCAAACTCGATTCTTACAATATCTTTATAGACGCAACGTTAATATCCAGCCTGAGCGGCTTTTTGGAATATGTACCCAATGCCTTGGAATTTCTTGAGTAGTAAAAAGTTATTCGTGAAATAAGTAATTGTTTCAGTAACCTTCTTCGAAAAACATTTGTGGCGTTTCTGTATACTACAACTCTCTTTCCTTCTTTGGTGAAAAAATGATCCCTTGGATACTCAATTTTAATATTTTCAAATTCAGCATTTTATTATCCTATTTTTTTATACATATTCAGCGTTTCTCACAGTTTATAAAAAAAATGTTTTCGAGTTAAACTTTTTTTCTAAATAATTATATTAGTTGTAACACAGACGACTTTTTACGACACAATTCCATGAAAGTGAACTAAAGTGTGACAACTTCCGTTTTCACTCAAATAAAAAATATTAAGTAACTCCAGTGTTTGCCGGCAGAGTCACGCCTAACTAACAATCAGCACGCCTCCAGAGAGGTACATTAGTAAATATATGCATATTTGTACATGATTATGGCTTAACCATATGCACCTAAGCGAGTACACACCTTCGCAGTTCATAAAAATATATGTAATTTTTATTATTTTTAAGGTAAATAAGTTACATGGAGAGGCGTTTTCATGTCTCGCCGAAAACTTTCACCGCAACGCAAACCAACGGGACTCAGCATTAGATTTGTGACAAACATACTCATACTATATAGCGCTTTGTTTTTGCAATTATACTTTTTTTCATATTTCTAAAAGAAACGTATTGCGCTTGCGCACACACCAGCACGCCGAGAGTCATAAAATTTGCTGTTTACACTTGAAATTCAATACGGCACAAATATTTGTGAAAGAAACAACAATAACAACAAACTTTTATTGCACCCAAGCATCATATTGTCCACCGGTGACCGCTGGCATACGATGTAAAGATTTTTTTTGACCGTTTCCACGCATCATAAGCAGACCAATTGTATGCTGCAACCTGTAAATATGTGTGTAAATACTAACATAAAGGCCTAACAATGTGGCACGTTTGTGCTGCAACATGATCAAAAGTCCCGCGTTGTGGCATAACTGCCACATGTTGCATGCAGCCACGGTTGTAAATAATTTGTCCAACGGCACAGTCGCCACAATTGTTTATTCAATTTGTATGTATGTATGTGATGTGTATTTATAACCACGCTTTGCTCCACTGAGATGAAGCCATTGTCGCGGTGGAACCTTGTCGTTGCCACACGACAGCAGCTGCGCGCTTGTGGCAAGTAAAAGGGAGCAAGTAGCGCAATATCAACAACAGCGCATGGGTGACAACAACAACACGAGCATTTGCGTTTGCTAACAACACTATTTCACTCACTTGTTGTCCATGGTCAGTGGCATGTTTCGCTGGCTGATCTTGTAATCGCCTTTATGTACGTGATCTGTGTGTGTGTGTGTGCGGTGTTTACGCCGCAGGTGACCAATTGCTTAAATGAAAGGAAAAGTTGTGCGGATGCTTGGCCACTGTTTGGTTGTTTTTGTTGTTTTTTCTCTGGGTGCAATCACCTTTGCGCTTGATCGGTGAGTGTAATTAATATGAAATCTGAACCTTGTGACAGGTAACGGTTAAATTCCAATGTTGTTGTAATGAAACATTTTCATAAAAGATTTATGACTTTTAATTAAATAACTGAGAGTTTTTTCCTTATTTTTATACTCTCGCAACCTGTTGCACAGAGTATAATAGTTTTGTTCACATAACGGTTGTTTGTGTCACCAAGAAATATAAGAGTTAGATATGGGGTTATATATACATAAATAATCAGGATGACGAGTGGACTTGAAATCCGGATGTCTGTCCGTCCGTCTGTCCGTAAGATATCTTAATGAAACTTGGAAGATATGTTCCTTGGCACCCTGAGGAGGTTGCTTTCGAAAATGAGCAAAATCGGTCCACTGCCACAAAATGGCAGAAACCGAAAACCTATACAGTGTCATAACTAAGCCATAAATAAAGTTATGAAAATGAAATTTGGAATATAGGATCCCATTAGGGAGGGGCACATTTGGATGTAATTTTTTTGAAAAAGTGGGCGTGACCCTACCCCCAAATAGGTTTTTTGTATATAACTCGCAAACCAATAAAGCTATATAAACCAAACTTTCTGCAATCGTTTCTTTTATCCACTTCTTAATGCAGTCCAAACATGAACTCGCTGAGATTAAACGTCAGAAAAACTAAATTTCACATAAGCAATGTCAGATAGAAGCTGCACTCAGATCGCCCATTTATGGGTCAAAAACTATATCTCAGGAACTACTCGACCGATTTCAAGGAAACTTGGTTTGTAATAGTTTCCTTACATCCCAATGATATGTTGTGAAAATAGGCCAAATCGGTTCACAACCACGCCTACTTCCTATATACCAGAACTTTGAAGACGATCTGAATCGTTTACTTTACAATATATAAAGTAAGCACTAGTGAAGATATCGGTGCAGAACTTTGCACAAATAGTATGTTTATAGTGTGGCAGCCCCATTCTAAAAATCGCCGAAATCGGACCATAGGTTTTCAAGGCCCCATGTATCGAACATGAGGACTTCGGTGCTTCTAACCAAATATTAGGGTTTCCAACTTTCAATGGACTTTATTCAATACATATGACGAATATGTGGGTCAAATTGTGTATTATATAATATTAATAAAGTTAAATAAATTGCGAGAGTATAAAATGTTCGGTTACACCCGAACTTAGCCCTTCCTTACATGTTTTTCCATATTTTTATTATAATATGTATAATTGATCGTTTCATCAGTATTAATCAAGACTGTATTTTAAAAGCTGCAATTAAAGCTTACCGTTTTTGTATATTAAATGTTTATAGATTGTTGGTATTTCGCAGAAATCAACATCTAATAAAAATTTAAAAGTTCCTGCCTCATTTATTGTCCACGTTCATGTTACATTTCTTCCTAATATCGTCAACAAACCAGAGTGCTCCTCCTTGGATTATTAATCTGACATTGTTATCTTTACTAATGTCATAAATACTCTCTGAGAGTTTATTTGTTTACAGCACATATGTATGTCTCCTGATCCTTGTTCTCCATTATATCCTAATCCCGTGCTTATTTTTCAATCTTACGAGTACAGAACTCATAGGATGTTTCCTTATGTTGAAGCCGCCGAAATCTTAAATAAATTAAACACTTAAGTTCAACCCCCACCGGATTAGTCAAAAACGTTTTTGACTAATAAGACACAAAAACTTATTTTGCTCTGGTCCAAACCAAACGAACATGCGTTTTGGTGGTTTGTCACATATGAAGCTATGGAATGTTGTCGTAACAGACAAGGAAATGCGTCTTGACTAGTCCGGTGTGGGTTAAGCCTTAAGTTTTACTAAAAATTACACTTGTAAGAATCAATTATGCCAGTTCATAAAAAGTCAATTCTGTTCTTCAGTCATTCAGTTCAGCGGAGATACCATTGAACTTCGGGTCGACTTCGTACGTATAATTTCAATGCATAGAGGTCCCATTTATTCGTTCAAACTGTTCTCACAATTAGTTTTTTGTTGAGAATAAATGCTACGTTTTCAACCATATCTTATAGATGAATTTAAAGACGACGATCGTCAGTCGAAAGATGATAATTTCTTGAAAACAGTTCGTCTTATACGGCTTCGCAGTTCCTCAGTCCGGAGACGAGTTTTTATATGAGGAAAAAGTTGAATTCATAGATACAGGGTAAGACAATAGTTTGTTTACATTGGAATCGGTAGCTGTATTGAAAAGTTTCGACGCTTTAAAATAGAGGTTATGAAACATCACGAACTATACTACCGAAACAAAGAGTCCTCGACTATAACGCAATGTGACAAAGTGATTCCATAGTATTTCTGGAGATCTTGTAGGAACTAATTCACGATAATGTGTGGAACTTTTAGCGATATACCTTCCAATCTTTCATTGGTTATGTCTTAATTAGTTCCCTGCTCTCCGCAGCTTGAAAAGTAAAAAAAAAAATCTATAAAATCTACATATTGTACATAAACAATCTTCAGATAGTAATTTGTACAGACCATTCATAAAAATATGCACTCCAAGAGAACATGAGAACACTACCCCTCCTTGAAAACGGTAGTTTTATATCTTTCTTTAAAATTTTGTATATATTTACAACTGTAAATACTCGAACTGAGTAAAGTTAATTAAAACACAAATCGAAATGTCGAAGTATGGAGAATGTAAGCAGTCTTCAACTCACTAGCAATTGTTTATTAATTTGATTGTTGTTGTTTTTTCTTTTCTTTTTTAGTTTCAAATTTATTCTGATTAAAAAAGAATGCACTGAGAGAGCAGTGGTTTCTTTTTGGAAGTGAGATTGTGCTAATTAATTGAAGAGGCACGAAGACTTATACCTAAACATAAATACACTGGTCCAATGGTGATATTTTCATAAACTCAAAACAACAGAACATATTTTTTTAATAAACCACTTTCATACATACATACATATCTACCCATCAGCTTTTACTAAATTTTCTCAATTGCCAGTCCAATCTTCTCTGTTTTTTTTTTGAGTTTTTCTTCTTATTTCCACCAAATTGAATTGAATTGTTTTGAAATTTCTTGGACTATCTCCAAATTGGCATTTGTTATTTTGCCAATGCGCAAAAGCTTAAGCGAGTTGAAATACAAACACATTAACCTAATTTTTTTCGCATTGCTGCATATTGATTTACCGTTTGCTTGTGTTTTTCACTCAAACATAAAAACCACAATGAGATCAGTTTCTATCTCGTCTCCAAAGCAATTTAGTTACAAATACATGTGTGCATCTAAACAGGCTGGGCATGACGCACTCGCAAGTACTTAGATATGTGTAGACGCGAAGGTGCATAACTGCATTCATTGGTGTGCCACTACTTGTGGCAAATTTCCAATAGGCGCAGCTGGAATAGTTTTTCTAACCACAAGAAAAACCGCAAAATTTTTGAATTTCCATTGTTCCCATTTATGCGTATTTGATTATTTTATTTTTAGTTTATTACAGTTGGAAGCGATCGTTGTGGGGGTAGACTGAGCTTTTCTTAGTCATTTGCCGAGTAATAATAACCTAGAAAGTCGATAGCTCATACTAGTTTTGTTAACATTTTTTTCTTTTAACTTTTCTTAGCTTTTTTAAACCCTTTTTTATTTAGTGTAGACTTTAGTTTGATAATATAGTGCCTAGGAGCTTTTTATGTGCTTTCTCAGTTACGTATCGTTAAGTTAAAAGCTCTGTCGGTGGTCCTGAATCGATTCATAGAAGTTCGTTTTCAAATCAAATGAATAATTAAGGCATTACAGACATATCTCGTCTGAAAAAATATGGAATTTTTCGATTTAAAGCTTGAGTGAAATTGTGGCTCAATCTTAATATAAATTTTCATCTTAGAAAGTTTTTCGGTTATCGTCGTATTTCTACAGTTTCAAGGTAGTACATTTTTCAATATGTCTGCGATGATCTTGATCCTCAGGTCAGGTGAGTTTCTCTGAACACTTCAGTTTAAGGGAAATTGCCGATAGTTTATCATATTTGATCGAGTTTTGTACAAAGATTCCTCATTTCAACTTTGTTATCTGTTCGAGATTTATTTAGTTAAACATATGTAATTTGATATGCAGTTATTTCATATGTTATTTAACTTTTCCAACCGCTTATGCATTATCTAATATTTTCTATGATTTTTCCTATTTCGTAACTGCTCATAACTACATGTAATTTGAACAAAATTGAATTTCCAATATTTTTTATACTTAATTGCAATACTTATACTGTAATCAGTGTAATTAACGGTGAAATGCTTTCGTCTCAATAAAGCGCCAATCAAACTGAATTGAATCATTTCACGCAACGAAAGTGTGAGAAACGTAAGCGTCGTGAGAGTTTTTTCAATTCAGTGCTGCGATTTTCTTCGCACCGGAAAATAGTTAAGCTAAGTATAATAGTTGGAAACCGCAAATAAAAGAAAAAGTCGTGATTACTTCCCAATGTGGTAATATGCTGGAAAAAATAAAGCTTCCTGGCATAACCAACCAATATTATTTGGATGGACTAATTTTCGAACAAAATTCTTTTAGTTCTCCTATCAAATCATCCACATTAAGGTTTTTAGGTCTCCAAATTTTTGTCTCATGGGTTAGATCATTCAATGAAATCCTCTAGATTTTAAATATTTTTCTGTGGAGAGTGAAGAAATTCAAAAATACCTCGGACTGATCTATTTCTTTTAAAGTGATTGTAACCCTTTCTTTTATAAATCGGGATCATTATCATCCATTATATCACTTTCTCGCAGAGCTTCAGCAAATATATTAACTTTTTATACTTATTTTACAATTACACAATTTTCACTCTCAGAAGAAAATCCCGTTATAAAAACGTATAATATAGCGATTAATTAATAGCAATTAAAAATTCATTGATATCTTCTCCTCACGTGTGACAATTTCACCTGTAACACTTACATAACCTCCAAAGACGATTAATCAAAAAATTATTTTTTTTTCGAATCAAGTTAACGTTGACCTATTGCTAACAGATTACATGTGTAGCTAATGAATAATGATGCAGCATTTACGCTCACAGGCACTGAACTCCCATTCAGGCATTGATCGTCAAATGTTCAAATCGATCGTCACGAAAGTCAACACCAACATAATTACAGTCTTCATTCTATACGTTTCTTTTATAATCAATACGCGTCATTATCATGTTTCAAACATAATATTTACATCATTAAATTTTCGAAATTATTATAACGATTTTTTTCATTAGTCCCGCTCATCACTTTCTTCTGTTTACCTAATTGAGGCATGCTCAGTTTGCAACAACAATAAAGCAGCAAACTTTTGAAGCCTGATCACTTTAGTGAAGAAACACATTTTATGCTTTCAATCGCACTTCAAGTAAATATTTATTTATTTTTTTCCATTATCTATGCTTCTGCTGCATTTTTTTTTTGAAATTCTTCATTAATCTTATGAATTCAATTAGCAGCAGCAGCGCCAGCAGCGAGCAAAATCAGTGGCGTTTATGTTTGTGATGTTTAATGATTTGAAGCGCATATTCATTTCATTTTCATTTTAAAGTGAGGTTAGGCGAGGTGTGTTCAAAAAATAACGGGAATTTTAAAATTTTTCAATTTCGAAAGTTCATTGTTTTGAAGAGTCCAATTTTCAAAGATGCAATTTTCAGCTGTTTTCGTTGCTTCTTTCTCTGTAGCAACCGCTAAGGTTAGACCTGTTTTTATGAGCTTGGCGATTTGCATTTGTTGAAAGCTCACACTTCGTTGCTTGTTCGGGAATTCTTAACCAAAAACAATACTCTAACGATGCCCCAGCCTCCAGACTTGACTTCGTGTGGGGTTTTCCTATTCTTAAAATAAAGGGAACTTTAAAGGTCCGTTGTATTATGAGCAAACGAGTGAGATAACGCTGAGAAAAGTAAGGACTATGCCAAAAAGTAAGGAAGGCCTAAGTTCGGGTGTAACCGAACATTTTATACTCTCGCAATTTATTTATTTAACTTTATTTATATAATATAATACACAATTTGACCCACATATTCGTCATATATATTGTATAAAGTCCATTGAAAGTTGGAAACCATAATATAAGGTTAGAAGCACCGAGGTCCTCGTGTTTGATATATGAGGCCTTAAAACCCTATGGTCCGATTTCGGCGATTTTGAGAATGGGGCTGCCACACTATAAACATAGTATTTGTGCAAAGTTCTGCACCGATATCTTCACTAGTGCTTACTTTACATATTGTAAAGTAAACCATCAGATCGTCTTCAAAGTTCTGGTATATATGAAGTAGGCGTGGTTGTGAAGCGATTTTCACAACATATCATTGGGATGTAAGGAAACTATTACAAACCAAGTTTCTGAGATATGGTTTTTGACCCATAATTGGGCGACGCCACGCCCATTTTCGATTTTGTAAAAAAATCTGAGTGCAGCTTCCATCTGCCATTTCTTACGTGAAATTTAGTGTTTCTGACGTTTTTCGTTAGGGAGTTAACCCACTTTTTGTAATTTTCAAACTAACCTTTGTATGGGAGGTGGGCGTGGTTATTATCCGATTTCTTTCATTTTTGGACGGTATTAAGAAGTGGCTGCAGAAAGTTTGGTTTATATAGCTCTATTGGTTTCCGAGATATGTACAAAAAATCTATTTTTTTATCAAAAACGAAAAATCCTGTTATTTTTTGAACACACCTCATTTGATTGCTTACTTAATTTTACCCAAACATTTGGCTTTATGAATGAAGTTGCTGGCTGTCAGTGAAAGTTGTTGGGTTAAACTGCAGCTTAGCTCAATTTGACCTTAATCTTGGCGTGTATTACAAAAATATTTCTATTTAGTGTCCATTGAACTTCAAAATATAGCGATAAAAAAATTGTGGAAAATTTCAAATTTTATAACAGACTATAAAACCTTAAAATTTTTATAGAGATGCCAGATTAAACAAAATTCTTTTTTCTTATTTTTTTAATTTTTTTTCTTCCAAAGCAGGGTTGCTTTTAACCATTTTAGTGTGATTTTATTTGCATATCAGAGGAAGTATTTACGGTTACATATGTATATGTCACTAAATATTTGTCACACCAGTGAAAGTTTGTGTACAAAATAACTGTAAATTTCCTGCTAAATATTGTAATGGCTTGTCAATAACTCACGTCCCATAAAAAACCTAATTTTACATGCATACCAAACGCTAAAATTCACTGGTAAAAATTTACTAAAATTTGCAAAGTTGTTTATTTTAATTTTCGTATTTCTACGAGAAAGTTGAAGCGCAAAGCAAAGAAATAAGCGCTTGTGTGCGCTAAGGAATTTACAAAGCAAAAAATCATAAATAAAAATTTATTTAAAAAAAAATACTAAAAATGTCGTTACTTCAATTGCATTTGGTATTGATTGAATTTACGACGTTTTTTGTTGTTGTTGCTGCAGTAAATCTCTTTTGTCTATTTACATTGTTGTTGTTGTTGTTAGTCAATATGCGGCCATTCGTTTTGAATAATGTCGACACGTGATTTGCTTGTCAATTAATTGCTGCGGCTCAAGCAAGATATGACAACAATAAACAATGCATTTTAAACAACAATAACAACAATAACAGCAATAACCATACAAATAGCCACACGCATGCCAAGCACCATAGGTTTACATATTAATGCTTATCCCTGAAATCTCTTATCTTTCTTCAGCTAATGTTAGATTTCGGGATCCCGAAAATTTCGGGATTTGGGATTTGATTAAAATTATTATTATATTTGTATATGATTTCAATAAAAAACTTATTTTTATAGTTTTAAAAAATTCAACAACTCGGGATTAGTTTAAATTTTTAGTTGTCTTCAGTAGGAATCAAATATTAAAAAGTTGTTTATAATTTTGAGAATTTAAAATTCGGGATCCCGAAAATTTTGCATTTCGGGATTGGCTTTAAAATTTTTAATTTTGTATAGTTTTAAAATTCAGGGATTATTAAATTTGAACTAAATAGAAATAAAAATCATTATTTATTCAATTAATTTCAGAATTCACATTCAATTCTTGACACAAAAATTCAAAATCCCGAAAGTGCTAAGTCTAAAATCCCGAAATTTATAAAACCTTCGGAATTCACTACCTTACTGTTTACCTGCAAATAAATATCCGCCTATATTACACGTCACATCACACACTTTGACGTCGGCTGTCTATTCGTTAGCCTTGTGACGTTTGATAATGGATAATCATTAAAGGCATTTTATGCATTTAAATATATTTTATTGATTGTAAAAAACCTATTACACTCGCGCGCATAAAATAATGAAGAAAGGCTTAAAGCGCAGCGGATTTCATATTTTCGATTCGTTAAAATATATACACGCACCACAATTAATTCCAAAGACATACACTTTTTATTTAAGCACAGCGAATTAGTGAGAAAAAAACAAAACAAGAAAAAACGTTAACTTCGGCTGTACCGAAGCTATATACCCTTCACAGGTGCATTTCTTTTAGTAACTATGTGTTTAAGCAAATCTAAAGACGTAGGAAAAAGTAAGTAAAAAAAAAAGCCATTGATTCCGATCGTTCAGTTTGTATGGCAGCTATATGCTATAGTGAACCGATCTAAACAATTTTTTCGGAGATTAAATTATTTCTATGAGCAATGGTGTGAGTTACCAAATTTCTTGAAGATATGTAGTAAAATGCGGAAGTTTTCCATACAAGCCCTTGATTCCGATCGTTCAGTTTGTATGGCAGTTATATGACATAGTGGTAGTATCGGCAGTTTCGACAAATGAGCAGCTTCTTGAAGAGAAAATAACATCTGCAAAATTTCTAAACGATATCTTAAAAACTGAAGGACTAGTTCGTATATATACAGACAGACAGACGGACGGACAGACAGACGGACATGGCTAAATCGACTCGGTTCAACATAATGATAATTTATATATATACTTTATAGGGCCTCCGACGCTTCCTTCTGGGTGTTACAAACTTCGTGACAAACTTAATATACCCTGTTCAGGGTATAAAAATTAATTTAAACTTAACTAGACCTCTTCTTCTATACTATTCATTCGGTTGCATTACAACGCCCAGAACGTGACATATTAACTTAATAGCTTCTAAACAGCGTAAAGCATAGAAAGTAGCGACGAGCATTAGGGCCAAAATGCCAACAAGTGATTATGTTTTTATGGGCATTTCTTAGTTATCGACGTAAATCATACGCATAGCATGCCTCAATGCACATAAGTTCTATTTTATACTAAGGTTTTTATATACCTTAAGCTCAAGCTTCGTTTACGGGTTCTCTTTCTGAATATTTATGTTGCACCTGTGATTTGAGTAGATTTGTGGCACGTAGTTTGGATAGGTTAGTAACAATTTTAAGGCGTGTTCAGTATTTGTATGCAGCATGGATAGTCAAACTATAGTTTTGAGTTATTTTGTATCTTCAGTGAAGTTCAAACCTACTTTTTCCATATTTCATAAAAATCTATGTACATCTATTATTAGTGTTATATGCCTGTATGTTCCGAATTGAATTCTAAAATCCGAGCATTACAATGTCTCTTGTCCAGTTTTGTCAATAAATTCTGTTACTTTATAGAAAATTGGTTCCTTGTTCCTTCCTTCATTATTAGGTTACTTGTTTTCTTAGTGCAGACTAAGGTGTAATCTAAACAAACTCGGAATCTGCTCGTCGGATCAGTGCAGGTTCTGTGATTTGGCAGCGGAGACAACTGTGCATATACTCCTTGACTGCCCGGCGATTGCGAGGAAAAGGAGTTAGGTAATTGGGGTCTCTCTATCGCCAAAGGGAAAGTATCGCGTCCATCAGCACTATAGCGCTATTAGTTTTCTTAAAGCGACTGGATTGAATGGTATTCTGTGATAACAGGAGAGGGCACAATAGACCGTAGGTCGCTATGCGTTCTACAACTCGTAATCTAATCTAATACAGTCTCCGATATCCACTTCAGTATTTTATTGTCATGTATAACCTGCAGTGTCTAACGTTATGTGTAATGTACATCAAAACGGTCTATTAAAGGCGTTCCGAGAGCTTCATTATAAAGTTTAATACAGTGTAGAGGATGGCTACGCATAAAAGGGTCAGTCCCGCATTCTGTTCCACATCAATCTTTTTCAAATTATAAGTCTCTCTCAGTATTTTATAGTATCAGAAACCATCTGGCAAGGTCCAAAATGGAGATTCCACTTTTAGGGGAGCACCTATTCTTTAAGATCTAATGTTGAGTGGTTTACCAGTGAAAAGGGATCCCAAATGATTTCAGCTGTTTTTGAACAACCGAACATATTTTAATGAGTTGCTTTTTCCAGTTAGAAATCTATCAAGAAGTAAAGTATTGTCTATCTAAAACAAAAATTTACCGAAATTAATTCGTACCCTAAACTCTTTCTTCGCTTTACTTCATTATGCTTATATAAACCCTTTATCACCTGTCTCGTTTTCAAAAATCACGTCCGTTAATCAGAATGCGAACCTAATGTGAAGTGTTGCATGCAGCATTCCTCATACATAATGTTTACAACGTGAAGATATTGCATCTGTTCAACTGTTTGTCATTGTTAGTGCTAAGTTGCTAAGCTTTAAAGTATGCAGAATCCAAATTGGTCTACCATTCCGTTAAGTAAAGTTACGTTAAGCTATGTGCTGAATTTAAAGCATTTTTCCTGCTTGCTTTTTAAGGAATTTACTCAATTTGCCACGACCTTGCACTTGATTTGATAATTCACTGCTATTTTCAAAGCATTGTAGTACTTGACTTAATATTTCCGGAAGAAACGAATCAGAACATAGACGAATAGTTAGACTTGTGAACTCTCAAAGTATTATGTAATATTTATATGTATGTAAGCTTCTATAGTATGCCAGTTTCCATAATATTCTCAACTAAATTTTCTTTCTCTTCTCTCTTTCCAGGTAAGTTCCATCACATGTCTACAATAAACATATTTACTTATTGATCAACTTCTATTAATTCCCGTGAGTAAGTCAAATCTATATTACGGTACAATATCCTGCAAGTTTTATTTATTTAGGATAAGAAAGGAGAAACCCAAAACCAGGCCACACAAACGTTGAGTCAATTTTCGCATAAAAATTATTGCGAGCACCATCCTAGATTCCTTAGCGTATGTGTGACTGTGTAATGAGACGCCAGCAATTATGTATTTACTTGTGTGCGGAAATGACGTAATCGTCAATCACTTAGTGCCTTTAAGTATGACTTCCGTTGTTGTTTGGCCTAAATTCGCTAAGCAAACAAGTTGATTGCATTTTCACACAATAAACGAGAAGAAGGAGGAGAAGCAGAAGGAGGAAACAAAAGTACGCGTTACGCAGCAGTTAAACTGCGAACTCAGTGAAATTTTTCCGATAATTGCTTACCTACAATGACTTCCTTGTTTTCCAATCAATTTGAAAGGATATTTACTTTTATTTGGGTTTTCGCTTCCTTCTTATTTCTTTTATTGCATTTTGCTTTTGACGTTTATGTCGACGCCACTTCAATTATTTTCGTACTCAGCCGGGTAGTAAAAATTTAATTGTTTTGGCGAGGAATTCTTTTGTATTTGTTAAGAGATATTTTTGCTTTTAATTTCATTCGTTTTTGGACTGAATAATTACTCTGACCAGAATACGATATATTTTTTAATGAACTTTTTCGTGAGCAGGCTAATATTGCCATTATAGCGATGAAAGAATTTAAGATCTAACTTGCAGAGTGACCCGGATTTTAAAAATCATAATATTAGTTATATAAGACCTAAGGGGAGTATTTGCCCTATTTTGCCTATTTTTGATAGCGAAGCACATTATTATTACAAGGAAAAGGTTCCCCCTGAACTTCTATATATCATATGAAAGAATTCAGTCATTTTCATGTTCAATATCTGAAACCTTGAATAGTTATAGTCCGTATACTGTATAGTTAACGAATAAGTAGGAAATCAAAATTGTGTTATATGGAATGTAGGCGTGGTTTTGAATCGATTTCGCTTCATTTTCTATCCGTACTAAATCATTATGTACTAAATTTCGTGTAAATCGGTACAGTAGTTCCTGAGATTGTTAAGACTTTGACCTAAAAGTAGACGTCGTCTGTCCCATTTTTTCAATTTTTTTATATCAAGAATGGTTGCCACTGGTTGGTTTACCATAGATTTGCTTGGCGTCTACCAAACTTCAAACAAATATATCCAGACCCCAGCTGAGTTCGACTATTTCCCTCTCTATTTAATTATCTCCATAATTTTGCATTTGCATTACCTGTTTTTTTATATTTCGCGCACAAAGTGTTAACATTACCTAAGAAATGCCCTCGGCGGCGACAGCAGCCACTACTAGTTAAGACAAACATATAAATAAACTCTATGCAGCATTGATGACGCGCCTAACGATCTTTAGCCTGTCTGCCGCAAGCCTGTGGCAAGCCTGTGGCACGCATGCGCAGACAACGCGCTCAACCGTGCTCAGCAGCGAAAACGCATTAGAGCGTCGTCCGGCCAGAAATGCTGAAATATTATGAATATGCGCACGCCTTAAATGACTGCAGACACATTACCAGTTACCAAGCATTGTGCAAAGTAGCCAGACGCACAGCAGCACAAAACCATTATGAAATTGAGTGAGATGTTCGGGTTGACAATGGTGTTTCTAAGATTGATTTGATTTTTCGTTTAAGTGTCTTTTTTGTGTAGTGTCTGATTCGGCAAATTAACCTTCCTAGTACTATATTTATAATGACATTTCCAAAGCCATCTCTGTCAAAAAATTTGGCTTGAGGAACAGAAACAGAATTATTCAGTTAAAGCCAATACAAACGAGTATTTGGGATATCCCTCTAGTGTAGTATAGTTTCTATCTATTTTATCTCTACTATGATTATGCCAGTCTATCTGATTTATACCAGTTACTTGTTCGATTGGCCACTGTCCGAGCTTCGGCAATTAGCAGATAACTAATAAGAGACAATATGCGATTTTGTGTTGTTGAATTCTTACGTGGAGCAAGGGATCAATCCATATAGATCAAAATAAATGGGTAATGATTCACTATTACGTAGCACTAGTCACTGAAAGGATCAATTAGAATACGATCACATGATCAAAGTATGTATCACTTCCACATCACTTGTATCCAACTAGTTCATAATCCAAATTGAGTTTGGCATTATTTTAACAGCTTGCCAAACACGTGTTCTTCAACAGAAATTGCAGCAATTCTTTCAATATTATTCCGAATATTATTTTGAAGGTCGCTCTGTTTTTTTTTTATTTTTTATTTTTAGTGAACAGATTTTGTTAGTGCTTTCTCAAAACGCCGAAAATGAAATATCAATCCAAAAACAAAAACAATATTTATTTCACTCCGAGTGCTCTAAATATATATTTCTGTGTACGCTACAGTGGCAGCCAAGAAATTAGAACTTTTTAGTTTGTAGACTTTTAAAAAAATATTTTTTTTTTTGTTTTTGCAATGAATGCTAAATATTAAAAAAAATGTAGATGCTGTTTTACTGCTTCTAAGAATTGCACGCGATGACTAATAATATTTATAACACTATAAATAAATAATTTTATTGAAAAAAAATTAATTTTTAACAAGTTTTAATATCTCTGTGTTCTACTTTAACATCTTCTTCTGTATCTCGTTTATTTTGTGCTCATGAATATGTGTATATTTATATAGTTCTGTGTTGCACATACAACGGCACATTAATTTATTTCTTCCGATTAACGAAAACCGTATGGTTTTCAGCCATTTCTTTGCTGAATTAACATAATAAATATGACTTAATCTTTTCTAAATAAATTGTCTAGGTATTAGCTCTTGTGAATATATACCTACATACATATATACGTACCGAGGGGTATTAATAAATATTTATAAAAATATACAATTATTGAGGAAATCGTAAATTTTTTCCAAACAATTTTTGCAAAATTTTGCTGAGAAACTTTATTTCGGCAACAAAAAAATAAGCATAGTACCAAAACCCATTTCCCATTTATATATTTTCTCAGATCAGCTATTTTATTAACAACTATTTCCTTTTTATGTAATATAAATTAATAATTTGCTATTTGGTGGTATTAAGTTATGTCGTTTTATAGGTTAATCACATATTTATGAATTTTTTAAAAGAATATTTTTTTGAATATTGTTGTAATATATATGTATATTCATTTGCTTGTATATAGTAAATGTTCATCTGGTTTCATTTCGTTGGCAATAATGACGTAAGTTGAAGGTTGGGAGGATTGCTTTTTTTTATATTTTTGCTTATGCCTGTATGTTTTCGCGGAAGAAAGATGTGATCATTTACATATATCTCACATGGGTTAAGCTGCTTGAAATTTGAATTTTTCAGGAATAAAAAATTAAAAAATTCAATTCAAGTTTATTTATAAAAAAATATTGAATCAAAATATTCAGAAAAATACATTTGGTTTAAAATTTAAGACAATGCACGAATTGTAATCAATGGCTGATGAACTCTTTAATTGATAAATCGGTTGAAAGTTTAAGGTTGGAAGATTCCAATAAATGTTTGTTTAAGTTTCCTAATTAGATTATAGTGCTTCATCATTCAATTAATGATTAATGGGTTAGATATGCATATATTGACATTTACTCTGCTAGATAAGCTATAATTAGGGTAACAAATTGTATATGCTGGTTGTTTATTAATACCAAAGGAAGACAAATCCAACACAAGAAAATAGAGACTCCAACGTCAAATCCAAGTAGAAGTGTTTCATCCGCTCTCAAGATAATATCTTTACACATTAATATGGAAGAAGTGAACTTCGGATACGATTTTTGATTCAAGAACCATTAACTTGGAATGATTACTCAAGGTTTTTTGGGGTTCGTTCTCTGTCGTTACTACAAGAGTTTTCAAAGCAGCATTCCTCCTGACTCTAGCATCAAGATCATGCTTTTCCGTCATATCAGTCTTTTACAGGCTCGCATTGTAAATCATTGTTTTGTCGCGGCTGCCAAGAGAAGTTTTTATTTCTATATACTATTAGTAATAAAAAGATATAGACATATACTCATACTACCATAGAAAATATGTAAAAAGTGTTGTTAACATCTGTGATTGCCTATGAATGAATTCGCCACACACTCGGCCATGCCTTATGCCTCAACTCATATCCATATAGTATTCTCCACACTCTTCAACTATTCACTGTACCATTAACGACTTTGAGACACTCTTGGGCTGCTGCCGATCAGTTGCCTTACCAGTTTTTGCCATAATAACTACACCGACATTTGTGGCATGCAACATGACGGTTGCAGCCACTCTCTTTGCACTGCTATTCGGGTGGCGCGTATGGCAAAAATGGTAATTGACACACAGCCGCATTGACTATCTCGCATTCGCTGCGCTACTCGCCTGTTCTGCTAACTCTGAAGAAACATTACGCGCACGGCGTGGCTAAATTATTATTTATAGGCAGATATACATAAATGTATATGTATGTATATATAATGTGTTTTATATTCACTTTCCATTACTTGCACATCACCTTTATACTTTGCTTTAACCCATTGACGTTCTTCAACGAGTCAATGATTTAATTGCACCCCTTCGTTGCAGCAGACGATCGCATGCTCGTCTTCAGGTCACTTTATATACCCAACTATACAACTGCATTTTTATGTATATCAACAACTATAATAACAAGTAATTTTATAGCGCCAAAACAATGGTTTCGTTTTCGTTTAATGGCCGGGGGCAAAAATATTTTTGTTTTCTGTTTTGTATACGTAATTTCGCGTAGTTGGTAGTGGCATAACCATTCCAGGAATATAAGTATAGATCTCGTCATTCATATGTCTGCAAAGTTGGGCGATAAACATATAATCAAATGTTTTGAGAGCGTCATAGGAGAAGCTTCATTGTTATAAGAACTCAAGACCATATTAAAAAATGTATATCATTTTTTGAGTATGTTGGTAGGCAGAACTCACTTGAACTGCTTTGAGCGATGTCAAACTGAAACTCCTAATGGATCAGAAAGACAAAGTCTTTGGAATCTATTACTTAAGTCTCGAATCTTGTCAATAGCAGCTAATTCACTAGGTTCGCCGAAGCTGAGCCTATCAAGGTGTTTCAACCTCTATCTAGCAAATGCTGGACATCCAATAACGAAACGCTTAGATGATTCCACCTCGCCTTCATCCAAGAAAATCTTTAGTCTCACCGTATGTGCAGTTATCGGGAAGTGTTCAGTAAACACACCTATGATAACGCCGAGATGGATCTTGCTAAGAGAAAGCAGTGCGAAGGGCTTTTGTATCTTTAATATCTACTTAGTACTCATGTTGAACTCCATTTCTTTAAAATATCTGATACAAATTTGCTGATTGTATAACAGTAGGTCTCAGTGGTTTGACAAGGTTTGCTCTATAAACTTTATACTGTTGACCCACAGTAGATAACAAAACACTTCTAATTCTGTCTCAATCTTATTGTAATATCTCAATGCTTTCAATACGCACTTAATTTTAAAACCAGACATATTCTTAGTAAAAAATAGATGTATAATTTTCCTCATGATATTTGGAATAAATCTTGGAACACAGTTGAGATATGGGATTATTATGGGATCTTGGAATACATATAATTTTTGAAAAATTGTTGAAGTTCAGAACTATCTGAATCGAACGGCTGGACTAAAATCAGGATCGTTGTTATCTCATCATATTCCAAGCTATAGTAAATGGCTATTTTTGGGTAAAAATGTTAAACTTTGAATCTGCGGTAGTCAATCACTTATATAGCAGTCATCTCTAACTGTCTAACACCATTATGATCACTTCACTGCCGGAGTACATGTTGGGCAACGTGATGTTAACTATTTTGACAACTTGACTTGATCGTAGTCGGTGAGCCCAAGTGTGTGCTGAGCAATTCCGACGCGAATTGGCAACACCACCACTGCGGCCGGCAATGCGTAGCCAATGCGTTTGCATTAAGCAGACAGACAGACAGCACACGCTCCGGCTCTCCGCCGCCGCCAGGTTTGACAACAACTTTTGCCACAGTTTCCGCCTCTTTAGCCAAGCCAGACGCATAAAATTGCGCAAAAGCGCACACAGCCTGTCGCGGCGAAGCAAGTTTTCATGAGATTGGAATTGAAAAATTAATGAAAAATAAAAGAAAATTTATAAAAACGAAATTAACTGAATGAAGATCGAAAAGCGGGCTTTGAGTTTGTCAGTTTCAGTTTGTCGCAACAATGTTGCATATAAATGCCTATGTATGTATGTGTGTAAGGTATGTGGCCTGCTGGCCAAGTTTCACTCTCGTTCGGAACGCCTTGAATGCGTGTAAATAAAAGTAAATGAAATACTTTGTATGGCATTTTGTTGGTGGGAGGGTGCGCAGATACGCTTGGCTTGAATATTTTGCGTTTTTTGTTGTTATTATTTGACTGCTTGAAGAAGCTAAGGCATACATGTGTCGAGGTATTTTGGTTGAAATTCATACACAATTGTTGTTGTTGTAAGTTAAAATATTGTTGTTGTTTAAGTAAACATGTTGCCAAACTAGTTATTTCAGCAATCAAGCGTCGTATGTGCAATGCAGGAAATTTGCAGAAGGCGGCAAATACAGCAATGATCAGCAGATTTTTTGTTGCTGCTTGCTGTTGTTGCAAGCAAAAATGTATGTAAGGTACTTTATTATTATTTAAATTTGCATTTACCTTCATATTTGTTTTTTTTTTTGTTTTCGCCTCCCATTCATTTTCATGATTTTGCGAATTTCATTTTAAAGCGATGATTGGCAATTTGTAAGTGAAATGTTTGCGATAAGACAATTGCGATTAACCGCAGTTCAGACAAACCGCACTTAACCAGCATAAGTAACATGTAGGCACAAAGCAATGAATGAAAAAAAAATTGAAAGAAATAAAAAAAACTCGGAAAAGTTGTACGTGTCGCGGAAATTTCTCGCATCATTGTGCTGCTCGTAAGTGCCACCCGGCTATCTAGGCAAATTGACAACAACCACTCAATTACAACAACAATAGCCACAACTCTTTGTGCCAGTTATAAAAGCCGAGATAGTAATTGTGAGTTTTTTTCACAATTTTTCTTTCTCATTTATCTTTTCCTTCGCCTTTTTTCAATCATTCATAATTCCTTTATGCCTACCGAAGCTTACTTTTACACAGAGACTCGCGTATAAATGACACATTTTGTGGTAGGTTAGTTTGTGGCATGCCGCATGCGTACAGTAAAGCTGTTGTCGGCTTGCGGTGAATGGCAAGACAGGATGTGTGTAGTTTTTTGTGTGAAAGTATGCACTTTGAAAATGCCTCATATGGTATGCTGCTTGAGAAACTCACTGCTGTTGGGTGATGGGCTTTCAGCTGGCTTTGTTCATGCAACAAATTGCAATTAATAGAGAGGGGTGTTTTTTGGATTCTTTTAATTCCAATTCAAGTTTATCAGGCATTGCAGAGGTAGATAGGATGTTGTTGTTGCAAAAAATTTAACGATATTCAAAGCTATTTAACCACAGCTGATGAATTAGCAACCCTCCAAGTGATAGTTTTCATAAAAAACTATGTGAGCTCAAATCTCAAAAGATCCCAAATCTCATTTATAAATAACTTTAGAAACCTTCACATTAAAAATGAGAAATCTTTGTAATATTTGTTGCACAACAATGTTGTGTGATGCCTCGCAACATGTTGCGCTGCTCCTGAAACAAGTGGTTGGTGTGTTGATTTTTGCCATTTTTGTTTACATTGCGGTTCGATGTTAGCCGGCGAACATGTCGCTGGTTGTGTTTTGTTTGAAGACCATGAAGATTATTAAGTACACTCAAAAAATTGGTATATTTGAAGATAGGAAAACTTTATTTTTGAGTCTAAATATAAATTCATAAAACTAAATAGAGAGAGTTTGATGAAATTAAAATTTTGAAATTTGTTAAATACTAAATTGACATCAGTATTTAAATAAAATCATTTTCTGATATTAAATAATATTAAAAAACTGAAAATGAGTCATTAAGAAAAAAATCGAAAACATTTTGTGCATTTGATCAGCCCTTTACAAATTCAACAAATTTCTAATTTGTAAAAATTTGAAATTTATCAATCATTTCGTATTCTGTGTCTAAAATAAAAAGCTTTTTTCTTGATAATTTGTTAAGAAGTAAAATGCTCTTGACAAATAAAATATCTCGTTGTGGATAGTTGTGGAAGTGAATGTTGAAATATGAACATGTTGATGGCTCGCGTTATTGAGTCGTTTTTATATTAAGAAGTTTATTTTTCCCTTTTTTGTATACAAATGTGGAGATAATGAGGGTAACTTGAGGAAATTGTTTTCTATATATTGCATGCGATTACAGCTTAGCAAACTTTTGCCAATAATGAACAAAGTTTAGATTTCGTTGTCCCCAAGGAACTTTTCTGAAGCTAAACATAACAACCACCTAAATCAAAATTGCATTCCAAATAGTTGTAAATATATTATAATGGACATATGTACATATGTATATGTTATGTAGTATTCTATGCCTTTACGGGGGAGCAAAAGACTAGGGGGAAATCCCAATCTTATCATCTATATAGTTGTTGTTGTAAAACCAAACCAAATACTTTGCATCAGGTCTGGGAGGCTTCAGTCGATATCTCGACATCAAAATCGGATAGATAAGCTGTTAACCGGTCAATCGGTCAGTCAAACCAAACTTATCAACGAAGCCACAATGAAGAAGGCAAAACAAACACTCATCCAAATAACGACCTTTTACATGAAAAAATAGGGCCACATTCGGAGCATGGAATATTTGTGCACTCTCAGAAACTTCACGTCTAGACCAAGGGCAACGGATTTACTCTGAAATTGAAGTTAAATTATTAACTATTTTGCAACAAATATTGAAATGCATGTGAAAAAGTACGTTATAGAATAATTCAAATATATTTTTCAATTCAATTCAATATAATTGGACAGAAATCAGCTGTTTCTGTTTACATTATTTTGTTTCCCACAAGTGTGGGGAAAAGCTATGCATACTGAAGCTTTTTATTTTATCAAAATTGTCACAGAATACTAAAAAATTTCTTACTTGATAAAAATATGAAAAAAATTTCAATTTTTTTGTTACTTTGTCAAGTGCACAGAATAGGGCTGGATGTCTGAATTTATATTTTAATTTTTTGTATTCATTCTAAATAATAAAATTCTAATATTGGTTAGGACCTCTAGGACTTCTTAGTCAATTCTTTGATTATATATTGGAATAATTGGTTAAAATCCTTTTTGACGATTTCATTTAATTAATGTTTATTAAAATAGAATTTTGACTTCAAATAAAATAATTTTGAGACCTTTAACGGGTTAGATGGGTTTCAGAGGCTAAAAACAAACAACTTTTTTTTTAATATGTACTAACATATATTTCACTTAAACAATATATTATTTTAAAGATACATATTTGAACAGTGTTTTCTGAAATTTTTAATTACAAATTCCGAAAACTCAGCCATTGGCACCTCATCTCCCATTATGTGTGGAAGAAAAAGGTCTTGCGGTGGACATCATAACTCACGATTGGTTCATCCAAAATCAATTAACCAAAAATACTTCGATAGTAAATGGATAGATTTAGTTAATGAATGAAGGAAAAAGAAAATATTGAAATTTGAGTTTGTCACTGATTTTAACAAAAAAAAACATTTTTTTGGACAAATTTCGGAATATATTGGCTCTATGGTTGTAATAAATATAAAAACCCCTCGTTCATTAACTAGATAATGTTATTCCAAAATTTGGACAAAATCGCTTTATAACTTTTCGAGAAATAAGGCCACGTAACATTCATACTGACGTCGCCTTTAGGTCGGAACTTCCAAAGGGTATATCTCTTAGGCTATTACTCGGATTGATTTGATATTTTTGGATAATGTTCTAAAGATATTGCACTATTTAATAGAAAGAAAGTTTTTTTTTTATATAATTTTGAAGCCCACATAACCCCTTAAAAGGGTTGCATGGCTTTAAAAATATATTTTTTTATTGTACTATTAATTTCTATAACATCTCTAGACTATATTGTCTTAAATTATTTTACATATTTATTTTTAAAATTTTTAGATATAAAGGTTTGCCTTTTTTCTTTGCCAAAAATACAATTTTATTTTTTCCTTTTATTGTTACAATTCTTTAAATTCTCTATATACTTATAATATATGTACATTTTATATATAAATAAATCAACTCAAATATGTACATATAAATATTGCATAGCACTAATTCAAGATCAAATAAGCAAGATATATTATTTAGCGAACGATATTGACTTTGAATCAAAAGCAAAACAAACTTGAAATTTTATCATCTGGATTATGTCATTTTCGTCGGAAATTAAACAACACCTAGCGAACTTCAAAAAAATCACATGGAGACCTGAGGCAACATTGCTTATCGCGGATCGACAAGCAATTAACGCTAATGGACACGCAATTAAATGTATAAGTCAACAAATGATATATGAAAAAAACATACAAAATCATCAGCAAACAGAATGAAAGATACTCAACAACACAGTAAAGAAATAGACAAAAAATGGTGTATGTTCTAGTAAATTGGGAATATCTACATAAAAAGTTTTAAACCGTCCTCACGAATATTTCTCAAATGATAATGAAAATATTTCAATATATTATTGTATATTTTTTATCCCGACGACGAACATGTTTGAGTGCTTACCGATGCAACACGTATGAGTCTAACGGAAAATGCTCAAACACAAATGGGGGCTCGTTGCCGCGCCGCTGCTTGTTAGCACGATACTTTTGAGTTGGAAATTTATTCCACAGTAAACCGCGTTAAAGAAAGGTTGGTCGAACGAAAGACAACGCAAGAAATATAATAGAAATTAAGTCATACTAAAATAACTAATAAAGAGTAAATAAAATGTTTGAAACAGAATAAGAAAGTTACAAAATAAACAAAAATAATTAAAGTGGTAATTGATTTAGTGATGGCAACAAATAAAAAATAGTAAAAAGGCAACACGAAATACTCCAAGAAAACGCGCTAAAAATGTGAAGAATTACGAAATCTTTAAGAAATGCAAAAACAAACAGAAATATGTGAAAGAAAGTTGAGACTCGCATAAATGCCTTAACAAGACAAGGCAGCCTGCATAGAAACCCCTTATGGGCCAATAAATATATGAAAGAAAAAATAAAAACAACAACTATGTCTGTTTACAACTGTTTGATCGATAATAAATGTGTTTAAGGGAATTTCACCTGCGACCATGCATTGTAATGAGCGTGAAGAATTGTTGAGAAAAAAGTTAAATATTGGAGAAATGTAAAAAATTTTCGTGTGAAAAAATAAGTTAAAAATTTTAAATTAATTATTTAAAAAAATAAAATTAATAAAAACTTAAAATATATATTTTTTACTATTTTTTTTTTGAATAAAAATTAGAAAAAATTAAATGTTCAGTCAAAAGTGACAAGAAAAAAAATTTACAAAAATCAACAACAACTATAAATACGTGCCTAATTCAAGTAGCCTGATTACCACATCTGTTGTATGTTGCAAGAGTCGGAAAAAGCGGTCAGTCTCAGTGAAATGGACAGCATTTATGCTAATGATATGTCAAAACAAGTCAGCAAAAACAACAACAAACAAACAAATAATTGTGCGAATTTAGAGTAACACACGTCTGAACTGCCAAATTTTGTTAAAAGCAAAAAGTGGAATAACTCATTCGGAAGCTATTAGATAAAAGCCAATTGGTGTGGAAGCCATTAGATTACAAAAATTAAAAAAAAAGTTTTAAATGGAAAAAGAGAAAGAAAAACAAGAAATTTTAGAAAATTCTAAAAACTAAAAAATTTTAAAAACGATTAATAAAGTAAAAATAAATTTTAAAATGTTTCAAACATTTAAAAAATGAAATGAAAAATGAATTTTAAAAAATGAAATAAAAATTTAAATAAATTTAAGAAAAATTAAAATTTGAAGAAAAAAAAACAAACAAATCGAAATAAATTTAAAAATAAATAAGAATATTATTAAAAAAATTTTAAGTGTCTACACGTGAAAGATATCAAATTCGCCAAAACCGAAAAAATCTCAAAATATTTTTTTTTTAATTTTTTTTCCTACCACACTACTTTACAATTCTACACTGCGACTTGTCGAAATTATACGCGTCTGCATAATTTCGTTTAATGTCGGCAGTTGAATACGAATTTAAAGCAAATTATTCTAATTGGAATTGGAAACACACACATGAATAAAAATAAATTCGATTGGCAAACAAAAAAAGTTCAACTTTTCTACATTTTCTTCCCTCAAACAACGCTTAAATCGCTTACCGCGTCGAGGCAAAGTGATAATTGAAGCAAAACTTAAACAATTTTTATTTTTTCCTACAACAATAACAATTATTAATTTGCTATTATAATTTCTCAAAATAGCAACAACAAGTACCAGAGGCAACACTTTTGAGTTAGAAACTGTTGAAAAAATTATACACTTAAAACCTCAAAGGCAAATAGTCCGTGCAGTGCAACAAAAGCATTGAAAATTAATAATTCTTTATGCAACAGCGAAGTGGCATGCAACACAAAGCGCAATTGAATGCGCGCTGTAAAGCAAATAAACTGTGAAAATAAAAGCAAAACAAAAAAAAATTAATTACAACAAAAAATAAAAACAACAACAACAAATTGCAGCCGCAACAAGTGCCACAACTGTGTGGCATGCATGGACATTAGAGCGCAACAAGCAGTGAGTGCAGCAAGTGCTGTGTGTGTAGTAATATTAGTAATAACAATAGCAACAACAACAATAGTGAGCATAACACTGCAGCAACATTGCACTCAATAATTTGACCAGAAGTAAAACAACAACAAAGGCAATATTAATGCAAGCAACTAAGAGTTCAGTGCAAACTAATCACTTTGGAGTTTGTTAGCGAAGTCAGCTAGCTATAAAAATACATATTTATAAGTTTGTGTTGTTGTGTCTAACCGAATGCACATATTTCCGGCGAGAAGTGTCATACAATTTCGTGCAACAACCGCAAATACCCATGCTGCAACATTAATAACAGCAGAAAAGTAATACTGACAAAATAAATTTCAACAAAAATTACTAAATCACAACAAAAAATTACAACAACAACAATATATTAATTTAAACAAAAATTTTGAAAAAAAAATATTTGAAACCAAAATTATATAAGTTCACCAAAAAGTCACGCAAAGCTGAGCAGTGCAGTAATATTATATACAACAACAACAACAAAATTTTCAACTAGCAACATATTTGTGCTGAGAAAATATCATAATCATACAAAATGTATCTGATACAGGTGAGCTAGAGCGTGCGTGTTAACTACAAATACACACATACATACACACATACATACTTACATATATACGTTTCGACAATTTCATTTATTTACTTAAAAATTGTGGAAATAAAATTTTGTTTACTTTCGTATTTTTTATATAAGCAAATTATCAGCCACGCAATGTTTACACATTTTAATGCCCACACACCAGTGTGTCTGTAATCGCCCGCTGACTTTCTTTCGCACGTTTGCCGCCGCCTTTTACGTGCCAAATTTTGCATGATTTTTTTTTTTAATTTCGGCTAGTCTACTATTTGCCAAACAGATTTCCTATCGTTTTACAGCAAGTGTATTCATGTTTCCTATACAAATTTGGATAAACGAGTGTGATTAGCTGCATGGTTCAACGGTTTTTGGTACAGAAGGTGGATATATATACAATGGAATGTATTCATTTATGAAAAATAATCAAATTAAAACCACTAATTTCCATAAGTTTAGAAATGATCTTAGCCAGGATTCGTAGCTATCACTACCCGATTGGTATTCAAGTACCGAATTTACTCTTTAATCCGAAATAACCCACGATTACCATATGTTAACACAAAATTTATCCCTATATCTTCATTAATAACTTGTAAATCACACTATAAAACTACAAACTACGCTGGTTTTTTGCATTTTCCGAAAAAGTTAAATATTGAATATAATGGATCGTAAAAAAATTTAGTTTTCGTACTCAGGGGGCCTAAATACATGGATGTATTTCATTTCAGAAAAAACTGAAACGTAAAAAGTTCTGGGCAGTACCGGGTTAATGAGTTTATATTGTTCTTAAGCTGGTTTTAGAAGTCGAAATTCGTATAGTCTTTTTATTTTACAATTTATTTACGTTTGCTCGATCGCAAAATTATTTCACCTTAACAGTTCTATTTCTAAAATTTTCTTTTGTTTGTTTTTACAAGTTTAAAATTGTTTTCCAGTACCATAAAATCGTAATGGAGATGATTTTTGCTTTTTAGCACACTATTTCTTTCTCCTTAATTATTTTATTTATTTCATGGAATTCGATACAGTAGTCGATTTTTTGCATATTTTTTCGAAATACATAATGGCCTTTTCTGCCAAAGTTCTTTCAATATATCCATATGGGGTTGATTATCTGCAGTTTGCCGTATATTGGATTCCAACCAACTAATGATTTTTTAATTTTTTTCTGAAAACATTTTGAACGTATTTAAACTCTATCGATCATATATAGTATAGATTTCTATCTGATTCTGTCGGTCTGAAAAATGTTAACTTCTAATCAATATATATTATGATTGGTATCGACATGATTACTTCAAAGTTAAATCCGAATTCATCAGTGTCGGTGTCAAGTATAATCGATAAATTATTTTTTGTACATAATTTCATCTCAGAATCATTATTTGATATTACTTACTTTCTTATTTAAGTAAGTTGCAAAGAACGCTCGCTAAACTAATAGCCTTTTCAGATATGAGTTAATTGATCAATTGAAGCGGGCTTTGCTCTATTGAAGCGCTGGTTTAGATAAAATAAAATCTTATTTTACTACATTTATTTTTAATTGAATACAAATCGAGCTGGAACTGGAATGTAACTTTGCTGGTTGTTGTCCACGCTGTAAATTTGGTTGTTGATAAAATAGCAATCAGAAACTGATGAAACTTCATTATGAAACTTAATATGAACAGCAAAAACAAAAATGTATAACAACTGATCGTTAATCGAGTAGGAGCGAAGCAGTGCGAAAGCCAAAAAAAGGTTTCTCAATTTTAACCTTAATGTACTAAATTTATTTGGCTGTGGGTAAATGCTTTAACGAAATACTTGTAAAGCAATCTTCAACTCTCGTTCTGGAATAGAGATATAGATATGGTTCGATCCTAAGATTTGATAAATTTAGTTTTTTTATTGGTCTGCCTAAGAATCTTATATAACACATGTATAAAACCGGTACAAACTTGAGTACCACGGAAATATTTCGTACAATAAATAAATATTAGACTGTTAATGTCAATTAATTTATACCTGCGCACAAATTTACATACATATATGTATGTATACAAGTATATTATGCAAATGACTTGGAAACCGTTGCGCTACATCGAACAATTGCTTATTCAAGTGAAACATTACTTGAAATTTGCATTTGCGCAGGCGCATATAACCATTGTAGCGGAGGAAGTATTTATTGTAATATTTACTTGATTAAATATGTGTGTACAAGGAATCGATTTATCTATGTGCATATATAATAATACCAGCTGCACTGTACTGTAATCATACGAGTATATCAATATAATTGTTGGCATTGAATTAATAACGGTTGGGGGCAACTTAGTATGAAGTGCAACTGCTTGTTGGCGGGTTTTATGAAAAATAATATACTGGTATATATGAAAATATGAATAAAAACATATTTTAAAATTATTAATTTTTTTCTCTTAATATAAAAAAACTATTTATTTTTTTTTAATTAAAAATAAATTTTTATATATTTTTTAAAATAAATTTTTACATAATTTTTTTGAATTTTAAATATTTTTTTACTTTTATTGGTCTACAACTTTGCTTCCGCCGTTTTTATGTAAATTTAAGGCTTTTTTTTCACTTAGGACAGCCTCACCGTACGTATGCGAAAGCATTCGATGAGCCTCAGCCGCACTTTTCTTGGAATTAAAAAAGAAAAGCGAAATTTCCCGCAAATGTCGAGAATTCGGCTGAAAAGTGACATTTTCAGTTGAGAATAAGTTTCGGATGCAAACAGATCTTTACAAAATTTAGTTGAGTTAATGTTGACACAAATGTCCAAGATCGATATAAAACGATTTAATCGATTTAATCGACCAGTGCTTGACCCTAGAGACATCTATTGGAAAACGGCGGAAGCAAAGTTGTAGACCTAATAAATATATATTTTTATATTTAGTCTTTAAAATATTGAGAAAAAATATTAATTTCATGGAATTTATATTTACACTAAATTACAACAGTCACAATATTCTGACATAAAATTATTACTGAGTACATATATTTTGTGAATACACTTACACACAAATGTTCATATGTCCACAGAATATATGAAAATTCATAAAAAAGTGTATTCGCCTGTCCATTTCTTCACGACAATCCAACAGTGACAGTGACAAGTGTTGTTGTCTGTGTCAATGACATTTAAAAATATCACAAAAATTCTCAAGAACTAAAAGTAGAATTTTAAGTGAGTTATTTACAACACTTTAAATTTTACAATTTTAAATTTTCCTGCAATTTATCTGTGTCTTAAAGCATTTTTTGTTTTTGTATTTCTCGTAAAAAAATCTCACAAGCAGCTAAAGTATGTACATAAATATTTTTAATTTCACTAGCGAAATGGGAACAATTTTGACGACACTGGAAAAATGCGACCTTGAAATAAATTGTAAAATGTTAAAGAAAGAAAAGGTGATAATTAGTACCTAAATTTCAGTGCAGACGATGAAAATATGTAGGTCAAAGAAATTGAAATATACGTTGGCTTAATGAAAATTATTAAAAGATAATAATATTAAACAAAGGGTGTATTTGTAAGAGGTATATATATTATTCAATATCTATAGATTTATTTCATCGTCGAAGATTGATATTACGGTAAATATCTTTTTGTACAATGATCTCAGAACCGGAAAAGGTCTGACTTTACAGGCTATAAATGGTTTAGAAAATTCATACTCCAGCGATAAAGTCTATCCGTGACCAATCACTAAGTTCTCGCGAGCACTTACCTCCCTTTATTACTCAGAAATCAAAATTCAAAGCTCAGTTTGTTTTAAAATTTGGACCTTTCACCACTTTTTTAATAATTTTTTGGGTGGTTTGTAACAATTATTTCTTGCACATAGTCTGCTGATGTTTATTTTTGATTTTTCTACACATATTTGTTTCCAACTCATACTATATTTTTTAGTTTTATCAATCCTTCATATTTGGTTCACAAGCTCGTATAACGAAGACGTAAACACCCAGTAGGTTTTATTGTATTTTTTGTGTTGAATAACTTGTCTGACCTTTCTTTTCGTTTTTTAGTAAGACTCTTAGACTCTTATGTATTTCAATTTTGGCGTGGCGGTGTTGTGCCAATAGCATAAATTAGACCCACCAGTAGCACTGAGAGCTGTGCGGCTTTGGCGGCAAAGAAGGTCTGTTAAATATAAAAGACAATTCGATGTCATGATTTCTGTTTAACTAGTATTTTTCGACCGACCTTTCTTATATAGAGCGCCAGCGTTTCCTTACCACGCATCGAATGCCATTCGAAACCTCGATACAACCAAATCGCTGGCCAAGTTAGTGTAGCAGTCAGTAGGAAAGGTGAGGCGGCCTCCATAGCCGCTTCAATATCACTCCTGTGCATCAAACGGCGTACCTCCTCACCGAAGTTGACTTCACGCGGCGCTGTGCTCATTTTTGGACAAATAACGTTTAGTTTTATTTTTAAATTTTAATTTATAAATCAACTCACCCATTTCGGCGTTAACCGATTGCGAGCTCTTAAACTGAAAGAGATTTTTGAAGAACGACATTTTGTTTTTACCACGTGTTCAATAAAGTGTTAGGCTTAATAAAAAAGTGCAGTTCCAGCACTTCAGATCTAACAGATCGGATCAAATTTTTTAGTTTATTATTTTTTTTTTTAGAATTCTCACACACCACTTAGTGAACTTAGTGCTCTCTCTCAATTAAATCTCTATTTTGGCACTCGTAATTGTTACCACCATAATTTGAAAATGCAATTTTACAGTTTTACAAAGTCTTGAAGAAATAACAAAAATCTGGTTTTGAATTTTTTTTAACCAAAAAATTTTATATATTTTTTTAAGTTTTTATTCAACAAATGCCAAAAGTAAGCTATCAAAAATGTAAAGCGTTTGCCATAACCACCTTAAATGCCGAATTCTACAGTAATTTTTCTCGAGTTTTTCAAGTTAGAAAATAATTTGGATTGAATACATTTTTCCATTTAATTCTCCTTTTCTGCATGTAAACCAAAAGTCTTCAAGTCTCATACGTCAGTATAGCGCCCGCTGTGCGTTAAGTTAATCAATAACGGTGTTTTTCGAACGGTAGTCTTCCTCGTTGAAGCCTTGTAACATATTATTGACCTTAAGCAGTAGTGGACTCTCCTCGTACACCGCAAACATTAGACCCACACCGAGTATGGTGAATTGCATGAGCTTGGCATGGTGAAAGGTCTATAAAGGAAGAGAAAAATTCTACATAAACTATTCATTGATATTCCCTCGTCTTAATTTTACCCGGTTGATGTAAGTCACCAGCGAGCGTTCCACATGCGCTCGATTACTCCAATCCATGCCTCTATAAAGCCAATAGGCGGGCCATGCTATGAAACTGGCGAATACAAATGGGCGTGCACGCGCCATTTTCTCCTCGAAATCCAGCGGCGCATTGTTTTGTAGAAAGTCGCGAAACTCCGATGCGTACGATATGGGTTCGGGTTCTGCAAGCGAAGAACAACAACCACACGTACCGATATTTTCCTCGTTAAGCAGTTCTGTGGCAACAAGCAAGATATGTATGTACTTATGAGCATTGCATTAAACATGTCAAATTCTAAAGCTTCTGACAAAAAAATCTAAAAGCTGGTTCAAGAACGAGCTTAGAATATTAACACAAATCTTCTATTTTACTTTAAGAACAAATTACAGCGCCCTGCAGTTCTGACAGTTCTTCATGTTGCCACAGTTGAAGTTTTGAAATTTCAAAAACACATAAAACGTTGCCTACCTTTTGGCGGAGAGCTGCTGAGGAATGGTATCTTCATGTTTTATTTGCAAACGATTATTTCCAATATTGTAACAGTTAATTTAGTTAGTTACACCGTTTTTGAGTTAGTTACACTGTTGATTTTTTCCTCACGTCTCAAGCACACCTATTGGCGCAAACTCATAATACGTATGTTTTGTAAACAAATTTTGTAAATTTTGCACAATTCCGAATTGTTTGTAAGCCAAGTTTTTTTTACTAGAATTTGATTATTTGAATTTTCATTTTTCAAATTGGAAATTTGTATTATTTTTAAATCAAAAGTGTCTATGATTCTATAAACGCTTGACGGAGTTTTGAAGTGTTGAACATTTTCTTTAAACAGACATTTTTTTTAGAATTTTTAGTCTTAAATATATTGGTCTGTTCGTGGTGTCTTTAATTATACTATTTTTATGTCTTTTGGTAGTCGTTATGGAGTCCGAATAGAAATCTACTTCGAAAGTTATCGATTGTAGGTCCAAAGGTATCTGTCGAAGTTATCTGTAGCTCTGTTCCAAAACTTTTTCCCTCTGAGACTACTTATTTTGAACCCAAATTTATAGTTAAGTTCAGTCGTATAGACCATTTGAATGTTGCTAGGAAAAGTTCAGTCCTTCGTCGAATTCTTTCTCTCTCTATATTCTCTTATTCTATCAGAAATTAATTTTCTTGACCTGTACTGATACATTTTGGCTCTATTCAAAGCTCCAAGAAACGGGCAACAAATAGATACTGCCTAGAACAATAAAGAATCCCTACTTATTTCTTTAAATGTATGGGAAGTTAATAGCTCTCATCCTGCGAAAAGGCATATTATGAACCCGAATGCCTGTTGGTGAGGAACTTGGCTTTGAACATTTTCTTTAAACGGAAAAAAGTGTTAGAACTTTTTGTCTTAAATATATTGGTATCTTCGTGGTGTCTTTAATATACTATTTTTATGTCTATCGAATCCAATCGAATCTGTTTCGAAAGTTATGAATACCATCACATAGGATCTAAGGTATCTGGCACTAGCTCTGTTCCAAAACTCTTACTTTTTTTTAGACTACTTATTTTGAACCCATATGTGTAGTTAAGTTCAGTCTTATAGACCATTTGAATGTTGCCAAGAACGGTCCTTCGATCGTCTTGTTTCTCTATCTATCTCTTATTCTCTCCTGGACTGTTTTTCTGACCTGGACTGCTCGATTCTGGCTTTTTACAAGACTCCAAGAAATTGCCTAAAAAACCCAAAGAATCCCTAAGGATCTCTTAAAAATGTATAGTAAGTAAGATTAATAGCTCTCATCCTGCGAAAAGGCATATTTCGAACCCGAAGGCCTGTAGGTGAGGAACTCGGTTTTTGTTACAGACATTTTTTTTATTAATCCCAAAATGTCGATCCCGAATTTTTGCCGGATTTTCGGGATTTAGTACATGTAGATATATTTAGATTACAAAAAATCATACTAAACACAAATAGAAAATAGTATGTTTTATAAATCCTGAAACGTCAAACTCGGGATCCCGAATATTTTCGAGGTTCAATACATATTAAAATTACAAAAAATCATACTAAACTCAAATAGCAAATATTTTAATAGAAAATTTGTCGGAAGTTATGAAATACAATGTTGCTCGTTGTCCATGAAGTCGTGCTTAGATGATGGTGTTTTTCATAGGTTTGCCTGTTAGTTCAAGTTATAACTGTTTTTTCGCAAAAGAGAAATTATCTACGGTGACACAGTACACACTTTTTCTTATATCTTCATGCTAGATATTTATGTATGTCCAACGGTGCTTCTATTATAGGCGCATGTACAGTTATTTAGGTTAATTTGATTTGTACAAACACATATGTTTCTTGTACAAGGTAAGTTTTAATTATTTATTTAACGTGTTTTAAGCTGTCTATTTTTTATTTTTTTGTATTTTTTCACTTCTGCTTTGAGTTGTCATTGTATTGTCTTTCACTTAATTGCTGTTCGGGCGTTTTTGCGTGCGCATTCGTGGCTAATTTTATCATTAGCCAACTTGTACTTATCAAAAAACACATACCCGCATTAAAAAGTACCTGCACGCACTGAAAAACAGAAGGTACTTCTCTAGTGATAGCACCCGCTTTGTTTTGTTGTCATTTGTTTTTCCTAAGCATGCAACGGTATTTGAGTGACATGTCGGCGATTTTGTTTTTACATTTTAATGCGTAAATTTCTATTTCACGCGCGTGATTGACTCCTTTCAGCAGTCGTAAAGTAGCAGATATCTCAAAAAAAAAAAATTAAGTGAACAGCTGTTTCACATTTATTACCTGAGACTCGTGCGTAATTCGTCTTTATTTTGACTTATTATTGGATTTCTTCTTGCTGACCAATTCAATATTGTCTATTTTCTAACATGAAACTCGCCTAAATGTGTTTTCTATCGATCTATATTAAATGCGCTGTCTGTTTCAATTTATATATAGTACACTATACACATATGTATATCTTTTATATATATATATATATATATATATATCGTGCAACGCTAATGTATTTGCGCTCGTTTGCCAAATGTGCCAGTAGTTAATAGTATACACATAAGTACTTAAAAATAAAGTAAAAAAAAATCAGCAGTAATTTCTACTTGGCACTTGTGGGTGACGCAGTTCATTGACTGAGTTCGACGAAAATAATTGCCAACACACGAGTTGAGTTTTTTGTTTCTGAAAATCGATACATTTTCTGGTGCACTTTATCGCTACTTTTATTATTTTCCACAAAGGATAATAAAATGGTCTCGCATTGAAAGCTTCAATCAAAATATTTACCAATTTTTTATACTTTTTCTTAGTTATTTTCCTTAATTGATATTTTATATTTAACTAGATCTCTTTTCTCATTATTTTGGAGTCATACATATTTCAGTTATAAATCCCAATATATTCTTATATAAATACTAGTGGCCGGGCCACGCATTGCTGTGGATAAGGTATATATATGTAAAATCCTATTTTGGTTAACTTTGTTATATCCCTTTTTTTTTAACTACTATTTTTTAGTTGTTGCAAAAGTCCGATTTTGGCCATCAAGAATACCAACCTTCTAATAGTATCAAGATTTAAGTGTGAACTAAGTTATATTAGGGTATCTAGATCAAATTATCGCTTGACCAAAGGGACGACCGGACAGACGGATGTTGAGCTGTGACCACGTCCACTTACTTAAAAATGTATGAATCCTAATGTCCTTCTGTGCTCTGAATATCTGTTGCAAAAGTCTTATTTTTTTCACTTATTTTTTTAATTTTTGGCATTTGTCAGGTTTTGTCTATCTACAATACAATCTCATATTGCTAATAGTAACGTGTATGAAGTTTTATTAAGATATCTAGATTTCAAATCAAATTATCGCTTGATCGAATAACCAAATAGACAGTCGGTTGGACATTGCGATTCAAATTTGAATTTTGAAATATAAACTATCCTATCTTTTAAGTTGGACCAAACTGCAGACATTTGCAAAATTTCATTAAAATCGGTTCAGTAGTTTAGGCGTAATCTTATAGTAATACTATATTACAGATCTATAAATTGGTTTTGTAGAAGATTTTAGAAGAAATATTAGAGGCTCAAAGTAGTCATTGAGCAGATTTTATTTCTTTAGTGTGATAGAACTTCGAACATTACCCATTAATGATAAAATATGCCAAGTAAATCTGTCTATGAAATCTCAGCATCATTTCTGAACTACAGTTCTACTGTAAATCTACCTTTGATTATCTCAGCTTAATCACCTATTTAAAAAGGAACATCAGATGATCAGAAAACAATTCTTAATTGCCGTACTTTGGGGGTATTGACAGAGAATAAGCCTAAGATTCCTTATTTGAACTTTGATAAAACAATGTACGAGTTCTATTTTATAAGATAATGTTACAAAGTCACGAATGTAAAGAATGAAGAATATCTATGGTAATTGAACGTTATTGAAAACGCAGCTTTATAGATCTGTTGTCAAATTATATCCATAAAACAAAAAGCTCATCTTAAAGAGCGCCTTACATTAGTCAGTTAAGAATACCAAAAAACAGTCGAGTTAAAAGAGTACAGATTATGGATTAAATCATAGAAAGTTCTAGGGATTGAGATTATCCAAGATAAGTTCAAAGATTCAACGCTTTTATCTGTGAGGCTATCATTGTTGCAATAAATATTAAATTAAAAATAATGCTAGACTAATAACGGTAAATTTAAACAACAGTAAAAAAGATCTAATCAACGAAAATTTTCTAATTTTCAATGTTCTTTCAATATTAACATCAAATTCAAAAACAATAACTTCCATCAAACGGTTTTTACTAATTGAACGAGCGGATATGACGATATTAGCCCTAAGCTAGGAATAAATGAGTTGCACTTAACAACACCTAAATGCATTAAGAATATAATTTGACCTCATTCTAACAACTAGCGCTATGTTTGAATTATACAAAAAGGAAAATAGAAATTCATTAATAATCACATAGTTAAAATGTTAAGCCCGATTAAAATAGAGAAGTTGTTTACATAGCGGCTTACTAACTTAAATACTGTTACGGCATCTTAGAGGTATCAGCATCCCACTGTGTCTAAATTGGAGTGTTGTGGTAACGGAATAGCTACCAGCAATCCCCGCTTTGAGGCTTATGCTAACTCATTAGCATATGGTCAAGAGCCGTAAGCGAGAGTTGAAGTAGAGTTGAGAGAAGAAATTTTTTAGAGGTAGCAGCAGGGGTCCACGGAGAATTCGATATCTAAATGTAAGAGTTAGGTATGTTCAATAAGAATCTTGTGGGTAAAAACCGCTTGTTATTATTATTGTTTTCATTTATTTGTTGTTATGTTGCATTAAGCGTAAGTCGGTAAAGCGTGTAAACAATGAGAATAGAAAGGGCGCATTAAAGTTTTGGAAGAATATATGTAATTTATGGTCTACGATATCACCTGCCACAAGCATATAAATATGAGAATTATGCACAAACATCAAACAAATTTAGCTTAAGAAATGATGTTGATAAAAAAGTGTGCAGAGTTGCATCAACCATTAAAGCTTTAAGTAGAGAATATGGAAATAAAAAGTAAACTAAAACGAAGACTAAGCCTCTTGTTGCAAGCCAAGCCGTTGTCATCCGACTTAATGCAGCAATTTATAACACAATGTGAGGTTGTTGATAGTCGATCAGTAAAGCTTGTTCTAGCAAGCTTTTGACTATGAAAAACTTCAAATAATTATCGAAACTAATTTTTAATTTTCACAAAGCAGAAAATTTCTAGAATGTTGTAATAAACAACTGTTGATAACACTTGTTGAACAACATTTTTGTTGTTATTTTTTCTGTTTTAAAACATTTTTGTTATTTTTGTCTATCTTACAACATTTTTGTTTTCTGTTTTCTTTCTTACAACATTTATACACCTACTAATATGTTACATGGTCGTAAAAAGTGCTTTTATGGCTTTCATAAATATTTCTACACTTGTAGATTCCATGTTATGTGTCAGTTCGTTGTCTTATTTTTGTATTTTATGTAATTTCCTAGTATATCCAATGAACTTGTCAACCATTGAATTTATGTGCAACACTTAAGCGTTGATTTGAGCTTTGCTTTGGCGGTTAAGCGCTGCGCTTAGAAGTCTTTAGAATAACAAATGCTGTCACATTTTATTGCTTTTGGGGAGCGCATATTTTATATGTTTGCGTTGCACGTGTCTAATACAATAATATTGATGAATATTTATTTTATAGAATTTTAATGGAAATAATTACTTTTTAAAGTTAGCTTGTGAGGTAAATAAATATATATGTATGTAAATATAATATTAGAATATAATTTATGGCATATTTAGTCTAATAAATACTTAAATGTTGCGTTAATAAAATAGAATTTCATAACCGGAAGTGATTCTATAGTTTGCCGACAGATTTCTTATGAAGTTCAATAACCTCAATTTTCAAAAAAAAATCAAAATATTCACACCATAAATTTTTTCATAGATTTTCCATTAGAAACTATTTTTTAGTCAGAATTATACCTTCAAGAATTACCAGAATGAACTAGAAATATGATATGGACAAAAAAATGTCGTCGATCTGTCTGATCTTTATATAAGACAGATGCCTAGTTTACTTTGAGAATTTTTCACAATATTTTCATCATACAAGTTGTCAAAAACTATTTTAGATTTATAGTAAAACCTGTCTAAGTGCCTTTGCCCAAGTTACGCGAGTGCCCATGTTATGAAGATATGATTGTTTGTATTATATTATGTTGCTACAGATAATTTGGTCCAATTTGAGCGAGTGTCCAAATTATAAGGGTGTCCAACTTTAAAGGTTTTACTGTATTTGATAAATGAAATAATAGAATATATACCCAGGTTCTAGAGATTATTCAGACTTTTTTCCTAAGCTGTAAGCTGTATATATGTATATGGTATGAATGATCTATAGTACTCATGTTTCCTGTAATTCTTTTCGGTCTAATTGATCAAAGATTCCTTTTTGAAGAAGAACTTGGAATGATCTTTCCACAAAAGCAGTTTGTTATATACATTATCTCATCTCATCACCAATATCTAATCTAGATGTTGAGAACAGCTCAATCTAACCTAAAAACACATAAGATCTAACACTCCAACTCAACGAGTTGTCATCTTAAAGTCTTCCACAGACCAAAACAACACTTTATTGGTTAATTTCAACGCAATTGTGAGCTAATATCATTACCTAACACACAATTAGGTCAGGATCACACGATTTAGAAAGGCATTTCACGCAGATATTTATTTCACATCAAAAAGAGAAAAAAGTAAGAAAAACACAAATTCAATCGACAACTTTGAATGTGCAACGTCATGCCAATTGGACTGGCGGCGACACTATGCCGCCGCTACTTGCCACACATCCCGACACATGCACTCTCGTACACTTAAAAGTCAATCAGTTTGTACGCACCAAACCAAATTAAACCAATTACGTGTGTAAAAGCGCTGAGTATAAAAATCAAAAAAACAACAACAACAAATAGTAAAACAACGTTAGAATTGAGAAAAACCGTTGCCTTTACCTACTTAAATAAATAACGAAATTGTACACATTGCAAATAGTAAAAAACGAAAAAAAAAACGGTTAAAAAATACAACAATGTGACTTTGCTAGTTTGTAACATTCTGTTGGCTTTGAAAAGCCAGCACCGACGAGAGGCGTAAAAGCAGGTGCGTACAATTTCTCCTTCAAACACAACGAACTGCATTGACTTTTCCATAGAATAAATAAAAAGGAGAGAGGTAAAAGTAGACATGAGTACATACATATTAGTTGCAGTACAATAACGGTACTTTTGTATTGCTTTACCTTATTGCTGTTGCTTAGTTTGTTTCCGAAATTGTAAAAAAGATTGTGCAAAAAAAGCAAAATCAAATAAGTCGCAACAAGCAAAAACGTAGACTGACACAGGAACTATGCAAACATAAAAGGCAACAATGTGGCAACATTGCAAAAAAAGTTGTTTTGAATGAGAATTGAAAAAGGTTGTTGCATTCAGCTGAATTGAAGGTGAACAGCATTTTTTCGTGCATTATTTGTTATTGTTTATTTTCATTGTTTGTTGCAATACTGTATAAGAACAGTGAAGGCTGACTGAAGAAGGTTTTAAAATTGTTCTATTGATTGAGTTTTTCTCAAATATCTTCTAAACGCAGCTTTAATTTCTACTTAGTTAGGTATAAAAAACAGTTTAAAACTTTAATTTCAGCTAGAACTGACAATTTTTAAATTTTAGAGGTTGCCACCTGTTTAGAATTTTTTAGTCAAAATATGTTACTTTTTCCATTAAGGCAGCGTACAGGTTAAAATAATACCTGAGAAGGCTTCGAACTTAATCTTACAGCTGAAAACAGTTTTTGAAAAGGGTTGCCACCTATTTGATAAAAATCTATAAAATTAATTTGATAAAATAAATAATAAATTACAATTTAGGTATTAAATTAAACTTTTAAGAGTAATATTATCGGAGTTATAACTGCGAAGAGTTGCCACTTGTTCGTAAATTTTAATTTTCATAAATTGGAAATAATCAAACGGAGACTTCAACCATTAAAATCAATTATTTTCTCAACAACAACAGCAAAAACACTTCTGTCAGAGTTTATTGATATTTCACCTAATTTTCAAAGGAAGAAGAAGAAATCAAATCAAATATGATTGTCATGAAATTACAAAAAAATCGTGATGATGAATGGACAAAAAGTAATCAACAAATAAATTGAAAAATTCGGCAAAGTAAACATTGAAGTGTCAACGGGTTTTCAATGCACAGTAAATAAATTGAGAAAGATAACAATTGACACTAAATAAATTAAAAAAATATCCATAATTGAGCTGCTGTAACGTATATCGAATATTATTACCGTAAAAGTAACTCAATCAAATATATGTCTAGCGTAGGCTACTCATTGAAATGCCTAATAAAGTGTAAACATATTATAGAAAACTATTTTCGCTTCTTTGAAGTGTAATAGAAAAGGTTCTTAACGGTAATTATAAAACATAAATACTTTTGAGTCTCACCGTTTTCAATTTTTTCTCCTCACCACTCAACTGTCACTCATCTTGTTTGGCATTTCGATTTATTTGCTCGCTTACCTGTCTGTATATGGTATTGTGTAATTAGAAAATCATCGAAAAAGATGGCAAGCTCTTGAAGTCGGTACTCAAAAAGTCAAGTGATGTCGTCTCATCACGCATTCATACATATTTAGGCATAGTAATCAATTTGTGTGATCTATAATTGTTTTTGATCTAATCTGAATAGTTTCGAAATAATAAAATGAGATGCGAAAAATTTAATAAAAAAATATTTTAATTCTACTAAATTTCTATTTAAATTACTTTTCTTAATTGAAATTAGAATTTTCTTTAGAAAATTTATATTTATAGTTGGTCAATTAAATCGAGTAAATACTAAATTAAAAGAAATTCAATACATTAAATATTTCCAACAATCTCTTAAATCTGTATGGACTTTTTTCCATACTGCTGCTACGTCGTTGCCGCTCTTGTTTTTAGTTTACCACCGTTTTCTTTCTTTCATAATCACTTTCTTGTTAAGAACCATTGGAATGTCACAATCCCTCGTTCTCACGTTATTAATTAGATCCTTTGTGAGTTACCTGCATGCATTCCTCTTACATTCCTATGCATTTAGTGCGGCGCTTCATTTCTCCCCTATCTCAAACAAGCATCAATTGATCCTTCTCTAAATATGCCAGGAATTCAATTGCACTTCAATGCACTTTTAATGATTAGTTGTAATTCTCGGTTATTTGTTTTTGCTTTCCGTTACTGAATCACTGACTTTGAGGTTACTTAGGGATGTGCTGAGAAACTGTAGTTTTTTAGGGGTGTTTTTTAGTTCTCGAAAGGCTGTAAGCAGGTAGGGAGAATGGTATTTGAATTTTTTATGCTGAGAACTAATAAAAATTATGTAGTATGAACGGTGAGTTATCAAGAATCGAAGATTGCATCATGCTTCATTGACACTACATTCCTGTAATGGCATTTGTTTGTGGCAAATTTGTTGTACTTTTACAGCGTTATTTCAATTAGACGAACTATTGTCGGTTTACTTTATTGATATGCCAGTTTTTAACTGTCATCTGTCTGTCATAAGTCATGTTTATCAAGATTTTATTGGAAATAATGTTGCAATTTGTTCTGAAATAAAATTAAATAGATTAATTTAAATCACAAATTGCGTTCCAAAATAAAAACAAAATCGTCTCAAAAAATCATCCGTCAGATTTTGAAGGTCACATACCAACACTTTCGTCTACACATTCGGACACAATCGCCGAAAAAAAAACATTATGCTAATATCAGTTATTGTCTTTGTAAACCCTTTCTGACAGTTCGATGAATTGCGTTAAAAATATTCTCAACAAAAAGGAGCACGCTTCATTACAAAATAAAAACAAACCTGACAGCACGACTTTAAGTCAGTTGAGAAAAAATTCTTATAAGAATTAAAAAAACAGACACCAACAACAACAAAAACGCATAAAAATGCATTGTTCGTCAGTTACGACGATATGCAAAACAATTAAATACCGATGCATGAATAATAAATCGAGTGAAGAAACAAAAATAAGGAAAAAATGTAAAAAGGAATGCCACGGAAAAAGGGTAGGGTGCGCGAGTGAACCAAGTTAAGGCACAAAAATAACAATGATTTATTGGTGACAAGCAGAAACACAGGCAACACAGACACGCATTTCGGAATATCTTTTTTCCCTGTACCCACATTTGTTGCGTGCCCACAGTGTTGCATGCATTGCGTGCAGGCATGCGTGAAATGAAAAAGAAAAAAGGTCTAAAAAAATTACAATAAGCAAAACAAACCATTTGATGTGGGCTTATCAGAAATTTTAAGGCAATTTAATTCTTTTACTTTTTTATTATGATTGTGCGTGAAGCGCGAAACGCATGAATTATTGAAATTTGTAATTGATCGCTGACATTAAAAATCATACGAAATTCACTCAAATGTGGAGGGGGAGAAAGTTAGAATTTTGATGGTCAGTTGAGCGAAATGTAAAGACAAGTGAGGGCGGGTGGATGTAATAAATAAAGTAAACAGTTTACGAAACAAACCCATCTCAAATGAAATATATTCAAATATTAATTTTTTACGCACCTTTACCTTTTCCCCGCTGAATTTCGTACAAAAAAGTTGTTGGAATTAATAAAAAGGTGGTATAAGAGAAATATATCACCTTGCTCAAGTGAATATAGTCTTTGAATACGAGGATTTGTCTAATGTACAAATAGCTAACAGGAAATATAAAAAATTTATTTTCTGTTCAAATTCTGTTTCGTAGGTGTTTGTAAAGGCGTGACGCTATTAAGTGAATACTGAAGCGATAAAGAAATAAATGCTGTTTTTTTTGAACAATAGTGCGGAGATAGAGCAACTCCCTAAACGGATTTTTATAACGGGTGATTTTTTTGAGGTTAGGATTTTCATGCATTAGTATTTGACAGATCACGTGGGATTTCAGACATGGTGTCAAAGAGAAAGATGCTCAGTATGCTTTGACATTTCATCATGAATAGACTTACTATCTGCCACAACGTCGAATTTTCAGTGAATGGGCCCTAGAAAAGTTGGCAGAAAATCCGCTTTTTTATCGACAAATTTTGTTCAGCGATGAGGCTCATTTCTGGTTGAATGGCTACGTAAATAAGCAAAATTGCCGCATTTGGGGTGAAGAGCAACCAGAAGCCGTTCAAGAACTGCCCATGCATCCCGAAAAATGCACTGTTTGGTGTGGTTTGTACGCTGGTGGAATCATTGGACCGTATTTTTTCAAAGATGCTGTTGGACGCAACGTTACGGTGAATGGCGATCGCTATCGTTCGATGCTAACAAACTTTTTGTTGCCAAAAATGGAAGAACTGAACTTGGTTGACATGTGGTTTCAACAAGATGGCGCTACATGCCACACAGCTCGCGATTCTATGGCCATTTTGAGGGAAAACTTCGGAGAACAATTCATCTCAAGAAATGGACCCGTAAGTTGGCCACCAAGATCATGCGATTTAACGCCTTTAGACTATTTTTTGTGGGGCTACGTCAAGTCTAAAGTCTACAGAAATAAGCCAGCAACTATTCCAGCTTTGGAAGACAACATTTCCGAAGAAATTCGGGCTATTCCGGCCGAAATGCTCGAAAAAGTTGCCCAAAATTGGACTTTCCGAATGGACCACCTAAGACGCAGCCGCGGTCAACATTTAAATGAAATTATCTTCAAAAAGTAAATGTCATGAACCAATCTAACGTTTCAAATAAAGAACCGATGAGACTTTGCAAATTTTATGCGTTAAAAAAGTTATCAAGCTCTTAAAAAATCACCCTTTAGTTGAATGAATGAACCGACAAAAAAATCGTAAAAAAATCGGTAAGATAATAAATTTGGGAAGATCGAAATTTGAAAGCACTTCGTCGATCATGATCTTCACAACTGTTATTACAAATGAATTTTTAGTTTGAACAGTATTTCCCTTTAGTTATAATACTGATAGTTAAACCCTTTTTCTTAATGTGTGTCTTGTTAAACGAACGTCCAGTTAAATCATTATGTTCCCAAGTAGTTATCAAATTTCAGTTCTATAACGTGATGTTCTGAATTATATAAAATTTTTCTCAAATTTCACGGCAAAAACAATAATATTTATTTTTTTTATTAAAAATTTAGCATGTCTTATTTAACACATTAAAAATACAACGATATTTCGGATCATCTCAAACAGATCTTTGTCAAGAACTGAAGAAGCAGTAATCTTGGTAATCATTCCTGATCTTTCTGATCATTTACAAGTCCAACCTATTATCAACTTCTCTACTAGTAATGATTATAGATTAGTTAGTATGTAATTTACACCCCTATTGGAAAGTCTTGAGTCAATTCTACTGCCAGTCGACATTCGAAATATGGGAGTTGTTAGTTTTGATTACAAAAGACAATGTTTCGTTGATAATTACTCATAAATTCTTCAAAACCACCTTCATATATCAGTACGTTAGTTGAAACCCGCTCGTTCCATTCGCTGAAACAGAATCAGATCGATGACACTTTGGTTATTTGATTCCCTCTATAGTCTGTTCAAACAAATCAAATGTCATTCAATGTCCAACGACAACTGCTTTCTTTATGGAGAAACATTGCACTTGGCACCTAAAGCTGCATAAACAAATATACAAATATATATAGTGCTAGTTAAGCAAAGAAAAATAATTCCACATAATAATATTTCAATACAAAAAAATTCCAAGAAATGCAATACTCCCTGGGTGTTGGCTGATATCAATGAAGCGTGACATTTCTATTTATTTATATTCAAGTATATTTTACAAATATTAAGTTTATTACGAACACCAGTCACAATCCAATGTTGGCGAAAAAGTGCGCATTCGATTTACAATGAATATATTTAGTATGGGGTGCAGCTTTATTAGAAGGGTCATTGGTAATAAATAGATCGCGGAATATCATCACTAAGTTTTCAATATAGCACTACATAGATTTCAGAGATCCTGAAAGCTCACCAATATACAAATCTTCAACTAGCTCTTTTTATCTCTCTCATTGTTCACCGGAAAGTTTTGTATCGGATGAAACTAAGCAAGAAACAGTTATTTCTCTATAATATACTTCGTTCATTTTTTTGCGATTTGATTCGCTATGTATTCAGCCTTAGACTGCCGTCTCTTTATCGGCATATTCGGAAGCTATAGAAGGAAATTCAAGGCAATAATTTATGAAAGGCTTTTTACGTGATTTTTCGACAAAATAAAGATGAAACGCATTATGATGCTACTGGGATTGGCTGCTTCAAAGAAAAAAATTAAGATAAAAATGGTACAAAACACACCCAGATCGCGTGATAACAGCTTACAAATTGCATAGGGAATATGAACGAACATTTTTTATATATAAATGTTTATTAGATTTAAGCAAAAATAATGCCACATATTCTCAAATGGCTTAGCCTAAACGCATATCCACACAAATATCTATAAATTTCTGATGAGGACGGTCTCGCATGACAATTGCGTAATGCCATGCCGCAAAAAAAAAGGTGTAGGTATGTGAAGATCATATTTTTTTGCTCCGAAAATGTCAACGTACACTCCCTGGAAACACTGACTGAAACAATGCGGAAAAGGGTAAAGAAGATGATTCAGATTTAAGTTTCAGATATGTATTTATGCATAAAATTCTATGGAAAAATATATAAGCCGCCTATAAATAAACAGTTAAACTATGACAGCTCATATTACTTCGTAGGATCACCAGCCATATGATCACTTCAACATTTGTACCTATAATATTATATCTATAAATTGAACCGCCTTTATGTTGAAGCGCTGCTATTGCGTGAACTCGCTACAGTTGCCAAGCTAAATAATAATGACTATAGTAACTTAGTGGGCTTCTACGAGTTTAGTAAGATGAAGATCACTGACACGTTCAGCGCTCAATCAACTGTGAAGATGCACAAACTCAGCATTCATTGTAAAATTAACTTCTCAGACGCTTAGAGGTCTATGGCGCAAACCACAAAAGTCGGTAACCACCACAACATATGCTTACCGTTAACTGTATCAAGTACTACACATTACTGACAGTTCACGATCAGTCAACTAAGATCAAATGTTGCAAACGCTGTTGACCTAATGTAACGGCAAACTGAGAATATACTTATAATATAAGTTGTGGTTTAGATTTCCGTTGCTAATATGAACCCAAATGTCAAAACCGCAAAATTGTCGTCTGACAGTGTTTTCGTGTGAGTTCGTAATGCTTTGTTGGTGCAAAGATCACAAGATCGCCAAGATCAAGGGGGGTTTAATGGATAAAGGTCGCTAACGAGACACATGTGTTGTTTTAATAAAATAAAAATTAAGTTTTTTTTTTAATTTAAAAAGCATAAAAAACCAACAACACTACAGCTCATCCATCACTTTGTTATATACATTTGATATGTTGCATGAGTTATGGCTGAATATGAAATTCTTCGGTGCTTTTTTGATTACTCAATACAGCGCGTGTACTCATTTATCTGTTGTGGAATTAAGCTTGTCAGGTAATTTCATAATCAGTATATGCGGGAGCACACCAAAGAGCGCCAGCCGACATGATCGATCGATGAATTAAAATTATACATAAATTTTTACTTAGTAACTAAGAATACAATTTAATCGAGATGAGGGAAATGTTGATATGGTAGATAATAATTTTTTTTTTTTCGATATTTCGGGAGGTTGAAAGTTATAAATTATTGTATATAATGGAAAAGCTTAATTGTCTTATGTTAATGACTTCAATTTGGATTGCACCAGTCAGTAGCTGAAAAGAGTTGACAATTTTCACTAGAGGATCTTGAGCAGTTTACGAAGATCATGTGTCTGGCCATATCTGAGGGGTCCAGAATACCCAAATTATGTTCCTTGGGTTCTTCGAGTGATCTCAACACCTCTTATTGCATATCAGACCATATCTCCGGCACCATTTGAGCGGTCCAGAATACCCAAATGATGTTCATTAAGTTCTTCGAGAGCCCTCAACAACTCTTTTTGCATATTAGACCATGTCTCCGGCATCAAATGATGTTCACTGAAGTCTTCGAGAGATCTCAACAGCTCTTTTAGCATATGGCACGAGAATGAGATTTTGGGGCGTCGTAACTGATCGTCCAACCTACCGATCTACTGGGTTCTCTGGATACATTGTGCTATACTCACGATATCGGGGAGATCACATGTGAATTGGGATTCTGTTTTTTTATTCGAGAATGTGGTAAATTTTATTATCGTCATTATCGGTTGATTATGAACAGCTGGAACCTGTTGAATTTTTAATTCTCTTCGCCAGATCTTCAGGTTACAAAAACCTTATAAATTTGAAAAAAAAATATATATATTTTTTAAATTTTGAGTCACATTATGAGAACTTTTATTAAATTCAATTCAATAAAAGCAACAAAGTGTTCAACAATCAATTTGTTTACTAATTTTTCGCTTTAATTCCGCATACAAGTCTGTAATTTCAAAAAATGTTTTCCGCAAGTCATACGGATTCTTTATACTCGTATTCCCCCACATTCATTACTCCAAAGTGGTGATTAGCGTTTTGCAGCAAAAAACCAAAATTCCACATACAAATGAATTATGTTTTGTGTCGTTTTCTCGTTCTCTTCTTTGGCAATTACACACAGCATTGCAGCGCAGCGCGGCTCATTCATTAATATGATTGACCTTCAAGATTGTGCGCTGGTGTGCCAAAGTCTTTGTTGCTTTCAACTTTAATTAATTTGTGATCTCCACCGCGTATGGGTTAATAAATGTTTATTGATCGTACATACATATGTACAAACCTTTGTTTTATATGTAAATGATTTTTACATGTTTGTTATTTCTTTGTGTATATATATACATATATATATATATATATATCTACAATATAATATATGGATATGTGTAGCCACAGCGACTTCAGTTGTGCAGCTGCGTTTGTTATGTGTTCATGTCTGTTTGCAAAGTGTTTATTGAGTGGAGTTTGAGCAATTACTGTGCACATACTTGCATTTATGTTTATATACATACATGTATTTGCATGTATATATGTGTATATTTAATTGTTTTATGCACATATCTGTTAATTGCATACATATCTACAATTTTCAATTGATTTTTATTAGCTTGGTTTGATTGCGCTTTAAGGTTAATCAATTTAAAGTTGATTGGTAGTAACTGATTTAATCAATTTTGAAAGTAAATTTCATTTACTGCAGATAAATTCCTTATTGTTAGTGTTTTTATAAAATTTTTCAATTAAATTTTTTTATATTATTTTAAATTAAATTAAATTAAATTAAATTTTTTCATTGTATTAATTAAATTTATAAATTTTTCATATATCGACTTATGCTGTTTTCAAAATTCAGTTAGATTTTATATAAAAAAATTTAATTTTTTTCTGTGAATTTGAGAATTAAAATTTATTTTAATTTTTTATTTAAAATATTTTTGTTTAACACATTTTATGTAATTTAGTTGAAAATTAATTGCATAATATTTTTTATATAATTTAAATTCATTTAATTTAAAAAGCTCATTTAAATAACGTTTAATTAAACATTTTTATTTTTCATTGAATACTTTTTAATTGAAAATATTTTTGTCTACTACATTTAGACATTTTAATTTATACCTACTTAGATACAAATAAAAAAATTAATTATATTTTTAATATACAAAAAATTTATATCGCATTTATTTTTAGGTTTTATATTAAATTGCATTTTTTAATTTTAATATTTTGATTGAAATTTTATTAATTTTATTTATACTTCAATTAATTTTAATTTAATTAATTTTATTTTTATTTTAATTAATTCTATTTTATTTATGTAGAATTTTTTAATATTTTTTTTTCTTAATTTATTTTATTAATTAATTTATAATTTTAAGAAAAATACTCCGGACTCATTCACCATTTCAATACGTTGGAGACAACTCATATATTAACGTTCATTTTATAACTTTTAACTTACTCAAAACATGAAAAGGCAATAAAAACAGTTTGCAGGCACCAAAAATAACGGTCATTTTTCTAAAAAATTGTATGACGAAAAAAATTTCGGTCTTCATATAACCTACTATCTTCTGAAATTCCTGATTTAATTGATGGTTAAAATATTTCAAAACTCTTCCAATGCAACCCTATTAAAAGAAGGTAAATCTTCTGAATTGTTTTTATTCAACTCTTTAGAAGAGCTGAACCTACTTCTCAACCACTATTCACAATTTTATTTGAGATATTATCTTTATTTCCACTCATTTCTTATCCTAATCTCAATAATTACTCCAATAAATTTAACTTTTCACCGACTTACCGCACTTTCAATTTGTGCTAATCAGCTTTCCATTTTCATAGCTTAGTTCTTCACTCGATTTTATGGCCAATGAAATTGCATTTCCATTCGCTTTCAATTGAATTTGTAATAAAAAAATGTAGTAAATTTCAATTAAATTCAATTTGTTCCAACTTAACTGCCGGCCGGGCGCTGCTGCAAAACAATTTCCTCATTTCTGACAGACTGCGTTTTTTATTATTATGCAACACATTAGCGCCACGGCACAGCACTCGCATTTCCTACTGTATCAGTTTCTCTTGCCAGCGGCGCATGCGCAAGCGCATCTTCATTGAAGTTGAGTTTCATGTTTTATGCCAGTGTGTGTGCGTTGCATGCGTGCATGCGTGCTTACGTGCCGTGCCATACCCGGTTGTGCGCACTGCAATGCGTGAGGTGTTGAACGTCTGATCTTATCGAGGCGCACGTTCATTGCTGCCACCTTTTTTTAATACATTTTTTATTATTTATTTTTTTGTGAAAAACTTGCAGCGATCTTACGTTCGTTTTTATGATTCTAAATTTATTGTGAAAAGCAGTAGTAAAATTAATTAAAACACAAAATATGGTGAAGAAAAACCGGGTTTCTTCCATCTACTACAATTACTCTGTCCATTTTGATATTTTACTTTTCTTTATAGTTTTTATGCTGGAAATGGCAGTATAAAAATTTTACTTTCTGCACTTTATCTATTTTAATGTACTTTAGTTTAGATTGAAAACTTTTATTTACACTTTTTTACAACAACTGCTAACTTTTTGTTATAATAATATTTTATATTTTTCTTTTTAGGTAAGTGCTAAGCAATGGTCGTATATTTACTTCCATGTTTTCTTTCGCGCTGGCATCTTTCATTTTTATGGTAATTACAACAAAAAAGTAAGCAAATGAAATTAGTGCGTTTTTTGCAGAGACTAACATTGAGGAAAATCTGAAAAAAATTATATGAACTTGAGATATATACTAATTTTTAATTTAATATTGGGTCTACAACTTTGCTTCCGCCGCTTTTTTTTGTAAATTTAAGTTTTTTTTTGTATAAAAACGGTTCCAAATTTCGATGAGCCTCAGCCGCACTTTTCTTGGAATTAAAAAAGAAAAACAAAAGTTTCCACAAATGTCAAGAATTCGGCCCAAAAAGTGACATTTTCAGATGAGAATAAGTTTGGGATGCAAACAGATCTCTACAAATATTCTGTTGGGTTAATATTGACACAAATGTCCAAGATCGATATAAAACGATTTAATCGATCAGTGATTGACCCTAGAGGCATCTATTGGAAAACCGGCGGAAGCAAATTTTTACACCTAATAATATATTTCTTGGTACTCTATAACACTGAACAATACCACTTTTAGGTAGGGCTTCAAGTGTATGACATTGATTTACAGAAATGTCAAATGGTCATATTTTTATCTTTTTTGTTTAATGTAAAATTTAAGCCAACAGTCGCTTTCTTTGAGTAACTATCTTGAGATTAAAGTAATATTTTAAAGATTTCATTTTGAAATATAATACAAAAATTTTCAAAATTATAGGTGTCACACCTTCGATAAGAAATTAATAAATAAACAATCCACGCTGCGCCAAAATGTAGGCAACGATCCAAATACATCACGTTCTAGTTACAAATCTTTTTTTATATTTCTATAATTGTTGTGAAATGTAAAAATTTGTTGTTTTAAGTGCTTAATCACTTTATTACAATTTCATTTTCTAATAATTTCGAGTTTAAAAACTCTAAAAATTAAAAAAAGTATATATAATTTGAATGTATGTAGAGATACAAAAGACTTGGCGTGTAAACATATAAGCTTCCATTGTTGATTCCATTTTGTATACGCCAGATTACTTGAATTAAATACTAATTGTACGCTCATTAAGACATTTTTCATGCATGCAGAGATATGTATACCCCTCGTCTAATGTACATATATAAACATAATTCTCTTTTATATAGCAATTTAGCTAACTCAATTTGTATATAAAACCAAAAACCTTGACCAAATTCATTGTCATAGTGAAGGTAATGGCATTTTACGCTCATAAAGCGAAGTAAATAGAGAAAAACTATTTAATTATTTATCTGTATTGCTGTAAGAATCGCAGTATGTGTATTAGGTTACGTTTATAGTGACGGCAAGACCAAAGAATTTTATATTTAACAAAGAAAAATTTTGAGTTTTTATAAAACATTTTAGTAATTTGATATGTGTAAATACTTGCAGTTTCTATTGTATAAAATAGAAGCTTGAGTTAGTCGCTTTTTTGAGTTAATGCACTAGTCCTAAGTCTATTCAATGTCGTTGCATAATGCCACGGATCATAGCCATTTTTCTTACCACGGCCTAGGTAATTTTGATGCAAAGTTCAGTTATGGTGGATCTCCAGCACTCACAAGATATCCAAAACAATCTCATTTTATATTTTTTTTTAAATTTGATACGATTTTCCACTGGTACGAGAATAAAAAATAAATAACAATTTAAATATTTCCTTCGTCTCATATATATAATATTTAATTCTCATTCGGTTTATTAAATTGAATTACGGCAAAAATATGAGTTTCTAATCTCTGCAATAATTGTTCCTGCTAAATCGATTTGTCTCAGTAATTTTCTCTACAAACACACATTATTTATCCACTTTTTACTTTTTCTTTTTTTTTTACCAATTATCATACAAACACACATTATATTATATTCTTGACACACCTACAAAAGGTTGCACAATTGCGCGTGACTTCAAAGTGTCAGCATTCTAGAGCAAAATGTATTTATTTATGGCAGACACATGCTTAGTGGAAATAAAATAAAATAAAAAATAGAAAAAATTAGCTTCTGCAACTTTTCCACAGTTGCCCCGTTGCTCTGTAGCACCCTTAGTATACACATTTTTCAAATATTTGTTTTTGTTTAATAAATTCATGCTATTAATTATGTATTCTTATAGCCATTTTTAAAGCAATAAATGTCTGAAAGTTAAATAAAATTACGAAGCTTTCTGCGGGAGCATCTAAGATATAGAAGAAGAATTGCTAAAAATTTATGTGTTGTCCTCGTTATGAGTCACTGACGTTGTGGAATCTGCAGGTGATTCCATTAATTTTGTATATTTATACATATTATATTGCTTTTCGGGGGATTGAGTAAAAGAAATTTATAAATAAATTAATAATAAAGCATGTCCATGTCTTGGGGTTTTTATTTTGTGGGACGTTGAAGAAGAAAAAATATTTAAATATATATAATCATCTGGAATATATTCTACTCGCAATGGATACTCGCAATAAGGGTTTTATGATTCAAATTTTAAAGTAAAGTATTACGTGTAAATTTCTGTGTTAAAAATGAGTATGTTGTAAGGCTGTTTCCCAAAGGGAAACACACGTAGACTAAAAATGAGTAACGTCAGTTACATATATTAGATTACATATATTAGATTTTCAGTGAATTTCTTCAATGATTTCGATTAAGTTTAGTATCTTTTATGAACAAGACTAGATTTTCGTAATCAATTCTAGATCTTAATGATTTTTTGTGCAGTAAAATCTCTTTGAACCGCCTAATGTCTGTGGTTGGTCTCTATTTCAATGTAATCTTTATTTTTTTCTTTGATTTTGCAATATCTCAAAATGTTATTGTTTTCGCGGGTGTATGTCTTCAATAAAGATCATAAATGAGCATAATTGTAACAACGTTTTGAAAATTAGTATTTTCATGCCAATCAGAAACATTGCACAGATTTAGGGAGCTTTGTGTCTCATTTTAAAATAAAAAATATATATAATTACTATAAAAAATCATAACTAATATAACTTCTGCCAGCTAATCTTCTCTTAATATATATAATCTCATCCGTATTGAAATTAATAATTTTTCCATTTTTAAAAGCTAAAGTTAATGCTATTTTCTGTTACTCATTCAGCATATGATTGCTAAAATTTAGATATTTTAATGGAACGCATGGGTTTTGTCGTGTAAAAAAAGGCCTATTGTCAATATTTATTTTATGTAAAAAATTATTTATTTAATTCAAACTTTTTTCTGTCTTATAGATACATATTTAAAGAATAATTTCTGAAATTTTCAAAAAAAAAAAATTAACACCCGTCCATTGTGACGTCATTTCCGGTGACCCCTCGGAAAAAAGGTGCGACCGCGTTGTCAGCATAACTCCTGACGGGATCATTTTAAATGAAAGACAAGTGTGATAAGTGTTTTAGTTAAGACCATAAACTTGTGCTTGAACGAAGGAAAGATAAAAAAGTAAAAATTGGAATGTCTGCCAAAATTATTATTTCAAAAAAATAAAAATTTCGGTCAAATTTGTTTGAAATTTTTTTTTAAATAACTAGCTGTAATTGAAAAAAAAAGAATCCTTCGTCCAAACACGAGTAAATTGTATCTCGAACACCTGTGCACAATTTCATCAAGATCAGTTGAGTAGTTTTCGAGAACATCAAGACAATCGTCCTTGAAAACACAGTTCCCACACATTAATACCTGACTTGGAGCGCACACCATGCAAAGGCTGTATCTCCGAAACTATCATTCGGATCGACTAGAAAATTTAGGATAATATTCTTGAGATGTAGAAATTAATAAGACAAAAACAAAAAAAAAAATATGTTTCGAACCCACGAAACCAATGTAACCCCTCATCTTAAATCATCATTTTTTAACTGTCTTTGATTTGACAAAACTTGTAGAGTTATGAAACGAACAAACAACCGGTGTAAATCAAAGGAGACTGTCATATAAAAAGAGAGAAAGAAGAGTAAGCGATTATAGTACGTGCTCTCTTGTATTGCATTCAACTGAATAACTTTGTTGTTGCTTTCTTATACCAAAGTTTTGATAAGAGAGGACGACATAGCCAACAGAGAAGCGGCGAATCGAAGACGGTGGCGGATAAAAAATGAGCCTTTGTTATCTATTATAAAGTTCCTTAGTTAGCGGATCTATATTAAGTGTTTATGGATCACTTTGATAAAATTTATTAAGATGTTTATTTATTATAAATTTTTTACAATAACAAGATGATACCATGCACATTAAATTAAACAGAGATTTATTAAATGTGGAAAAAATACTATATAATTAAATACCACTGTTGCACTTGCTACAAATTAACAACATCCTTCCAAGTCATACTTATTATTACGATTACTTTGTAAATGAAAAGCAGTGAGCTTCATACATCTTGTTGCGTTTTTTCTAATAGCGAGTATAATATAGCCACTTTACAGAGTTTAAATACACAAAGCATTTCAGATTATTTTCAATTATTATATAAATGCATCCGCTACTAAATGAACTAAAATGCAGCGCTCACATACCTGAATATCTAAATATATACGTATATGTATGTCTGTTTGTATTTATTTCCGAAGCTTAATGACATTTGGCATTGACCGCCACCATGTGCTACGGCGCATGCGTAAACTGCGCACACACAGAGCAAACGGAAATAATTAGTGTAGAACTTCCGCTTTTGAAAATTAAATATGCAACTAGCATACAAACAAGCATACTAACATTCATACGAGTATATGCATGCCTATATTTAAATAAAAGCATATGCAATAGTTGAAACTTGCTTGCACTCGTGCTGCAGTGAGTTAATTTTACTCGACTACAATAATTATGGAAAATGCACGACTACTTACATAATTAAGTATGCAGTTTTGTACATATTTACTTATATGTAAATGTGTATCAAGGTGTGTAGTGTAGCTAGATATGGCAACCTCTGTTATGTCACAAACGTTGCTCCGGTAAACGGGCGACAATGACACCGGTAATTGTTTTTCTTCTTCTTGTATTATTCATTTCATATTATTGTCATGGAAAGCACGTAATTATAAAATAGTTTATATGCAAACTAGTTGTATAACACAAAATATGGTCTAATGTTACCAAACCAAGGCATTTTATGCCAGTTGAATGCACCTCTACTTCGTATAAGTACATATATTTATATCACTCTATAACAATTTCTGTTTTATTTTCTGAAATTATAGTAAATTTCTCTGGTTGGAAAAATGATTTCTAAAATTTTTCAGAGTTGGATATATTTTGAGTCTTTCGAATACGAGAAATTTCCTTTAAGTTAATGTTCATTTAAATTGTCATAAAAAATATCCAGTAGAGTGCGCTGTTGTCAAATAACGTTAGTTTTTGGCATTTAAGTGTATATTATAAGGAATGTCGTCCCGATTAGAAACCAACCAATACAATTTCGTGAGATTTTAATTATGAACAGTTTCTTCTAAATTACATTAGTTAAACGGCGGAGGTGAAGAGTTGCAACAATTACTTCACCAGCCTGCCTTACTAATTGTCTGTCTTTAGAAACAATAACAACAAAAATTAAATGTGAAAAGTATTCAATATCCAAAATTACTCACGTATATGATCTCACTAAATTTGTAGCTAGATATTTTTATACTCTCGCAACCTGTTGCACAGAGTATCATAGTTTTGTTCACATAACGGTTGTTTGTGTCACCAAGAAATATAAGAGTTAGATATGGGGTTATATATACATAAATGATCAGGATGACGAGTAGATTTGAAATCCGGATGTCTGTCCGTCCGTCTGTCCGTCTGTCCGTCTGTCCGTGCAAGCGATAACTTGAGTAAAAATTAAGATATCTTAATGAAACTTGGAACACATGTTCCTTGGCACCCTGAGGAGGTTGCTTTCGAAAATGGGCAAAATCGGTCCACTGCCACGCCCACAAAATGGAGGAAACCGAAAACCTATACAGTGTCATAACTAAGCCATAAATAAAGTTATGAAAATGAAATTTGGAACATAGGATCCCATTAGGGAGGGGCACATTTGGATGTAATTTTTTTGGAAAAGTGGGCGTGACCCCGCCCCCAAATAGGTTTTTTGTATATAACTCGCAAACCAATAAAGCTATATAAGCCAAACTTTCTGCAGTCGTTTCTTTTAGCCATTTCCTTATACAGTCCAAAAATGAAAGAAATCGGATAATAACCACGCCCACCTCCCATACAAAGGTTAGGTTGAAAATTACTAAAAGTGGGTTAACTCCCTAACGAAAAACGTCAGAAACACCAAATTTTACATAAGAAAAGGCAGAAGAAAGCTGCACTGAGATTTTTTTACAAAATGGAAAATGGGCGTGGCGTCGCCCACTTATGGGTCAAAAACCATATCTCAAGAACTATTCGACCGATTTCAATGAAATTCGGTACATAACACTTTCTTGACACCCTGATGACACGGGTGGAATATGGGCGAAATCGGTTCACAACTACGTCTACTTCCCATATAACCCAATTTTGAATTCCATCTGATTCGTTCACTTTATAATGTATTCATAAGGAACCAATGAAGCTAGCGGAATAAAACTTTACACAAATACTGTATTTGAGCTGTGACATCACTTGTGGAAAAATTGTCAAAATCGAACCATGACTTTTCAAGGCCCCTGATATCAAACATGAAGAACTCAGTGCCTAAGGTTAATTTTACACCGAAAATATAGGTAAATCCCTCAGATATTTTAATGTAATTCATTCCCTCTGAATTTTTTTCTTATAACAGTTTCTCTCTGTACCTGAAATGGTAAAAATTGGGTCATAACTTCCCCCAGATCCCATATACCTAATTATAAGTAATATTAAATTAAGTGAGCGTATAGTCTTCGATACGTTGTATCTTGGTGGTGAAAACGAGTGAAATCGGTTTAGGAATTACCTCAGTCCCCATATACTATTTATGATGATTTTCGTTATTCTATTGAACTTTATGCCGAATATATGGGTCGAATTGTGTTGTCTTTATAAAATTACATCAATAAATTGCGAGAGTATAAAATGTTCGCTTACACCCGAACTTAGCCCTTCCTTACTTGTTAAGAATGAATTTGCTGATCAGCCATGATGACGAATATTCAAATTCTACAACGCGAACACTGATTTTTCCAAAGAATTGAGTTGATTCACCAAGTCAAGTGGTGTACAAGAGTACAAACTTTTTGTAAATATTTGCAAAATTCGATTTCTATTATTCTTTTCATAAGAGATCAACGATATTATTGTTGAGATAATCAGATATATAACTTCATAAGGGAATTTATAGTAGTTCGAGGTCTGATCTTGCTGTTAGATTGGAACCTGATTATTGTAATGATATATTTCATACACTTGGAACGACCAATTTAAACAAATTTGTTCAGAAACCATAGATGGAGATTCCCCAAAGCTCATGTTTCACAATTAGATGACACTAAAAAAAATCTCAGAACTAATGACAGTTTTCTGTCATATCTTTTTATGTCTAGCCAATATTAACTCTCTTAGAGGGAGAGTCCTTCAGCTTGATTAATAATATAGATCTGACCAAAAAATATAATTTTTACTTAATTATCTCCTCATTAACATTATTTATGTTCCAAAAAGAATCACCCAGCTTACCTGTATACAACTCTGTTTAAAAATTAATTCATACTTGAGTTAATGTTTTCTGTATATTACGAAAACAAGTTGCTAATTGCATAATTTAAAATAAAAAAGTACAAATAAATAAATATACTACAAAAACCAATGTTTATCCAAAACTTGAACTGCTTCCAAGAAAAAAATCAGTAAAAATCACCCCACAGTAGGTGAATAAACAAATTTTGCGGCAACCTCAACCTGATTAAACCAGTGAATAAATGATGAACATAAAAACTAAAAATAAACACACACAAATATTGCCAACGGCATAATTAAAACAAATTTAAAAGACGTCATTAAAATTATACTGCACAGCAAATAAAAAAAATTATTGAATTAAAGATGCTGACGAAATGAATGCAACACCGATGACGGATCAATAAACTCAATATTAATGACTAACAAATACAGCAAATAAACACATTCCCATACAAATGTAAATGCAAATGAAATGCATTTGAATGAAACTGAAAACGATAATTAACTCAAAACACGAATAAAACGACGACAATGAATATGAAGAGAAGGGGGGTCTATATTGAATATCACACAACTTTATTGTAAGGGCAATCAATTCAGGTCGATCGCCAAGAGGGCAATAGCTGTTTAACTGACAAATCGCTGGCCGTCAACGAACGCTTAGTGATCGGTGGTATGATCCACAAATATACACACAGTAATCAAACTTTTGTTGTTGTGCTGTAATTATGTTGGTAATTAACAAGTTCAATTTTATTCAAATTTATTAATGAAGAAATGTTAAAAATGAGGAATCAAAATCTGAAAGTTATGAGAAAACTTTTTTTTTTGCTTTTTTCGTTGGTTTAAAACATGTTTTTTTTTTTGGTTTATTTATTATTTAAAGAAATTTTTTATTTTATTTTAAATTTTTCAATTTTAAGTTTTCCATTATTTTTTATATTTCTTTTTGAGAATTTTCCAAAAAATTGTTTTTCAAAATTTTAAATTTTTTTTAAATTTTAATTTTTTCAAAATTTTAAATTTTTTTCAAAATTTTAATTTATTTCAAAATTTTCAATTTTATTTAAATTTTCAATTTGTTTTCAAAATTTTCATTTTCATTTTTTTTTAATTTTCAATTTTTTTTTTCAAAATTTTCATTTTTTTAATTTTCAATTTTTTTTCAAAATTTTCAATTTCAAAATTTTTTTCTTTATATAAATTTTGAGTTAAAATTTTTTAATGTTGAAAATAATAAAATTCCAATATTAATTAATTTTGTTGTTGCTTTTTAATGCAATCATTTTTTTTCCTTTTTTTAATGTTTTTAAATATTTTTTTACACCACAACAAGTGCAAACGACTCCATCTCTGATCACCGCCACTCGATCGTTACAATTACAAAACTGAAAGCAAAACGTTTTGGCAATTTAAAATCAATTAACCTTTTTTCTATGGCCAACACATGGGCTGCCGCTGCCTTTCTTTAGGCGGTAACGGCATAAAAAGAAAATAAATGCGAAAATTAAAAATTAAAATTGAAAAAATATTTGCGGCAGTCTTATAACTATCGCCGCCAAATGAAAATTACGTGCAAATTAACTGAAAAACAGTTAATAGATACTTGTCTATATATGTATATGCCTGTCTATATGAAACCATTTATAGTTGTCATCTTGTTTGCCTTTTATTGTTTGCTTCGTTGCGCTGGTCCCAAGTGAAAGTGCCACATCCGCGAAACGTAAAACGCCAAATACTTACTGACTGGCCACCGCAAACCGGTAGTTATGAACTGATACTGATACTCATTCATACATACTTATCTCTCGGCAACGCTGAGTGCTGGCAAGCGCGTCAAATATCACACATGAAAACAAGTGTTGAGCGCTGGAAGCATTTGTGCGCTTGAGTCAAAACTGGTGGTTTAGTTGGCAGCGAGGCGTGCTTTCGCAAATATTTGGGTTTATCATAAACTAAATAGTTTTTTTTTTATATGTGGAATTTTATTTATGTAAAATAAATTTCAGTTATGTATGGAAAATAATTATATTTAAAAAAATATTTGGCAGCCTATGTTTTTTATAAAAAAATGCTTATATAAACGTAGCAGAAATATATTTGCTATGAAGAATTCGTTAATGAAATGGTAATTATTTTGCTTTAACTAGTTGTCAACACTTTTCATATATTTTTAGATATATTTTCCTCAGTCGTTTTTTTATTGATATATCTCCCTTCCACTTTCTTGCTCTTTATTCAATGTTTTATAAAAAGTGTTACAGTGATCGGATTTAGTTCAAATATGCGCTGTTTCGTTCGATAATCTGTTTCCATCTAGACGGTAACTTCATAATACCACCTTGTAGAAGCTCCCCTCCTTATTTGCGAAGAACTCGGACAGCTTTTCACAAGCCTCTTTTGAGTTCAACTTTACACCACTAAGGTGTATGTTATGCGGCAAACAGGTGGTAATCACTTGGCGCTATGTCCGAGCTATATGATGTATGCGATGAAACCTCCCATCCGAGCTCCCGTAGCTCCTGACGAGTCATCAACGAAGTGTGTGGTCTTGCGTTGTCCTGGTGGAACACTACACCCATCCTGTTGGCCAATTCTGGAGGCTTCTGGTCAATTGTCTGCTTCAAGCGGTCCAGTTGTTCGCAGTAAATGGTACAATTGAGCGCCTGGCCATATGAGAGCAGCTCATAGTGGATGACTCTCTTCCAATCCCACCAAACACAACGCAAAACCTTCCTGGCCGTCAATCCCGGCTTGGCCACTGTTTGGGACGATTCACCGGCCTTCGACCACAACCGTTTTCGCTTGATATTGTCGTATGTGATCCATTTTTCGTCGCCAGTCACCATCCGCTTCAAAAATGGGTTGAGTTCGTTCCGTTTCAGCAGCATATTGCAAGCGTTTATTCGGTCCAGAAGGTTTTTGGTTTGGTTTAAAAAGGTTTGGTGACTAACTCCTATCTCCTGGGCGATGTCGGTATTCGTCGTCACAGGTCTTCCGGTGGCTAGTCTTCCGGTCCATGGTGTCGTTTACACCCGCTCTGAATAGTCGAAAGCAGTCCTCCGCAGTAGAAAGTGATAGAGTACCATCCCCCAAAACACCATTAATCTCACGGAACGTTTCTCTAGCGGGTTTGCCTTCAACGAAGGAAAACTTTAAAATAGCGCGAATTTCAACGTTAGTGAACTCCATGTTTACACGTCTATAACTGTTGAACGCATTATCCAAACTAATCATGCATAGCGTCGTTTTGTAGGTTATGCCAAGACATTTCAAAGATGTATAGTATTGCGATTACGGTGAAATTCAAAAGACAAAAATACAACCTAATATGTATATATTATTGCAAAATTTTAAAAAAAAATATTATATTAATTTATGTTTTATATAATCAATCTGGCAACCTTAAAGACCTTGTCGGATAGAAGAACAGTATATTATGGATTTTGATTTTGAAAAAAGCTTTTAAGGCGATAAAAAATATATTATGGAACAAATACATGCATTATCCGCACATCAATCAAAATCAGTTCATCATTTAAGCTAACGCCTTTCAAGTGTCTTATATGTATTCTCAAGTGAGCGCAAATATGCTAAAACGTCTTATCTTCTGATAAATATGTACATATCTACATATGTAAAATTCAAATTCTCCATTCTCCAGCCATATTGCAAATCCACTTGTTGCCGCGAATCACTTTCTCATATACTTTTCAAACATACCGAAGCATTTTATGTATGTAAGAGAGCATTTGCAAGTCAAGAGCGAGTTCAAATTGCGGATTTTTACAAAAACAAAGAGAAAATATTCTGAGCAAAATAATTCAATCAAAAAGTCACGTAACTGCCAAGTCCACAGTCAAAACAAAGTCTTTTTAGCTATCATTTAACACATAAACGCAACAAAATGTGGCATATTGCATTGCAAAGCCCTTTTTTGTACTTTTTTTTTTTTGTTTTTGTAATATATTTTGCTTGATTAGCTGTCTGCCATGGCATTTGACTATTGCACACAGACTATAACCTGCTCAGTTCTCCTTTAACTTGCCACCAATGGCTATCCCTCTTGTTGTTGTTTTTTCTGTTTTTGTATTTTTTCTTTACTCAAAATAGTTGAGTGTGTAGCTTGCTGTGCATTTCAATGCTGCCTGTCTTTCTGCATATCCATGCTGTCCATTCCATTTCGACTCCGCTTCGGTGTTCCCTTTGGATTTGCTTGTTGCTTTGTGTTTGTTGTTTGTTGCACGTGCTACGCATGCATAATATTTAGCTGGTGAGGCGTGTAGCATGTTGCATGTTGCACATAGAGTATGTTTTTGTTGCCACTTACGATTACAAACCGCATATAAACATGCTTGCAACATATACAAAAAAATACCTGCTGACTTTGGCACTCACTTGTGCCGCTGCTGCCGGTGGAGAGGTGAATGACATTTGGTGTTTAGATACAAATTGAAAATTAACACCACTTGTTTCTATTTTTACATACGCAAGCGCATACAGACACACAAACGTACACGAAGCTATGGAATATGTAGATATGTAGCTCTAAGCATGTAAACAATTTGATAATCTTGGTATTCATACATACTCTTGAGCTTTTTCTAAACATTGTTGTTGTAATAAATTTTTTTGTTTACAATACTCTTTTTGGGTACATATTGTTGTAGACATACATACAATCTACTGCACGAAAATTATTATTATTGTGTGAATTAAAATAACAAATTTTTTATCAAAAAGTTGCGGTTACGCACAAAATAAAAATATTAAAATTCACTCTAGTAGCTAAATAATATAATAAAAGTGGTCATTTAATATCAATATCAGATATTGTAATCTGTGAGTTGTTTTTATTGTGGCAGAGAACATTCTCGAAATTATTTTGAGGAATGCTGTCCAAACGTTCTTGGTCGGATAAAAATCTAGGACCGCTTCGCTTCCATAGAGCCGTCTGTTGGGGTAACGACTCTACAAGTTTTGAAAAGTTTTATTTTCTCTCTCTCCTTCAAACAAAACTCATTACGATTTTTAAGTAAATTATCCGATGGAGTTCTTCAACGAATAATTTCCCTTATTTTTTTGATGAAGTAACTAATAGTTTCCTGATATCTAAATACTGGGGATCAGGCATAGCAAGAAAATGAGTGCAGTCTTCAAGATTTTAAGATACCCAAGAAAACACAGAGAACTTTTTCCAGTCTTTAAAAAGTAAATCTTAAAATTGAGTTAAAATTTCGTTCTAAAATATGTTCACAAATTGACATCCTCTGACAGACATATTTCTTAGTCTTGAAATGAACAGAATATTTAATATAATTATGGCGCCTTTAATTAGTACTTTCCCAGAACAATTTAAATCTGGTCATCCCTTTGGCAGTCCTAATGAATTGACGTTTGAAATTTTCATTTTAGGAGGGCTGCTATATATATTTCTGGCCTAATAATGAAAATAGGAATATTTATCAACGAAAATGGTTTTATTGTTTTTCAAAATATTCTCCATCAAGATTTATACACTTTTGTATGCGCTCAAACCAATTTTCGAAGCACTTTTTTGAGCCTTTTTTTGAGCGATTTTCAAATTGTGCGGGATCCCACGAGAACAAACCTTTTTTACGGCCAGGTGTTCATGCAATATCGAATGTATGCTGGTGGGAGAAATGCATAGGCATGCCTCTATCTGAAGGTATGTTACATGACGGTCTTGCATTATCAGCTCACGTACGGCATCGATGTTTTCTGGCACAACGGCTGTTTTTCGACGACCTTCAGGGAATTCGTCTTTGAGCGAGCGTCGGCCACGATTGAATTCGTTGTACCAGTTTTTCACAGTGCTATAGGAAAGGCCAGAAATATATCGTATGTTCCTTCTTGTTCCTTTCCCCTTCTTTTGCCAATATTCCTTTATAGATATCTAATATCAGTAAATTCAGCAATAGGTTTGTTTCAGGGTCATCTATCTGTTACTTCTAATATTCTTTCAAGGACGAACAATATTGCGGAATTATAATTGATAAAAATTGTGTAAATTTACCATACATACCGAACGAGCAAACAAATAAATAATAATTCTTTTTTTTTTAATATTGACAAATATGTTTATTATTTTCTTATTCTGATCTTCCTTAAATTTATAATGAAATTTCATTTCCATATAAAATTATCACAAATTCTCAAAATTATCATTTTTTGGCCAATCAAATGGCATACTCAACAATTTCTTTATTTTAAACTCTCTCACTCATCTCATTGTTAAGCTCTCGTGCCTTAAATCGCCAATAAAACAAAACGAAAGCGATAACTGTAAATTAATTAGCCTCAAAGCGAAAGAGAAGCACTGACCTTTTGACTTAGTTAACAAATGAACTTAGGCCAAAACGAACGCCACTTAAACACTTTAAAACCAAAGCGTGGCTCAGTACTGCGTCAGCTGGCGCTCTGCTGCGTCTTTAGCGGCTTTCGGCTTGTGTTGTTGTACTGCGAATATCGATTACAGAATACCCAAAAGTGTGTCACCAGACAAAGCGACAAAAGCAAATGCAAATAATAGACAATGATGTATAATGAAGAAAATGAAATTAATACTTAACTGAAGAAACGGCAGAGAAGGTCGTTGAGGAATGCGCAAAGGTGAGAGATATTAAAACACCTTACCATCATTAGGTGGCTTTGTTTTGATTTTTAATTGTTTACAGGTGTGCTTGAGTTGATAGAATATTATTTATTTTTCTTTTTTTTTATTTGCGTTTGCTTAAATTTTTGTTTCTGTTTGCTTCTACGGATTTTTCAGAAACAGAATTCGTTAATAATTCTGTTTCTATTTGCTTCTATTTCAGTAACAGAATTAGTTAATGATTCTGTTTCTGTTTTCATTTATTTTATAAGTGGCAGTCGCTTGATTTGTTAAGAGAAATTAGTTATTATGAAGAAAGTTACTACTTCTGAATACTATCCTAAAGCATCCGAAATATAATATGTCTACTGTTTCTCTATTCTGTTACTAAAAGTCTCTGTTTCTGTTCTCATCACTTTACGTTTCTGTTCTTATAATGTTGTATACTAGTTTCTATGAAAATATATTTTGAATGAAAAAAAGGTCGCAAAATTTTCCAATATCAATCGGATCGAAATGGCAACTCTGATTTTGCATTTAATAGTTTCTCTCTTTCTCTCTCCAACTACGTTATTCACCTGTGTGCTCACATTCAAAAAAAAAATGTCAGCACAGTGCATGCCATTAGTATGTGCACACAATATTCCCTGTTTTTATATGTAAATATATATGTACATACACAAATTTTCTATTTAGCAGCAGTTGAAAGGAAATAATTAGTTGCTTGGTAAAAATAGAACATTTTCGGCATGAAAATTCACACAATCACACACTTTTCTACATGAGATCTCTGAAAATGCTGAGGCACTGAGTTATATATGTAACTACATATCTACTCTAAGATAGTATTTTTCTGTATGTATGTATAATATTATTTTGTTTTAATTTCTTCTCTTCAATCAGCTACTTTATTTATTTATTTTTTGGTCTCTTTTTATTTTTCCTGCAACTGTGAGTGTTTTTCCTCTAATTGCTTGTTTAAAGTTCTATTTACATATACAAGTGTACATATGTATATTGTCTTAAATCTTTTTGGTAGCACTTAGGGTGTTAGTTGTGCGAAGAAATATTTGTGAAAATATTAAATTAAAACAAATTGGACACAAGTCATCAATAACAATGTTGACTACAAGGGAATATAATCATTATTTGTGGTCAAATTTTACATGAAATGTTAATTAGTACGAACATGTGATTTACTTTGATCTAAGATGGCGCGCTTTTCTTTAGAGAAATACATTTTGAAATATATTTTCATATTTATTAGTCACACTCTGAACTATAATTTACAAAGTCAGGAAGTTTTTTGTTTAAAGAAATGAGTGGTAATATTTTTTTTGTTTGAATGACATTTTTTTGTTTTAGAATTTGTAACCAAAAGCAAGAGGTCGACTGAGCTCTTCATCCACAGAAAAGCTCACCTTTCCTTAGTCGTAGGAGTTCTTACTGACCATCACGCCACCGGAATCCACGTTTTAAGGTTAAAAATCTTACATTATCTGGTTGTGAAAGCTGCATGGAGGAGGACGAGGTGGAATCTCATCACTGTCTTCTGGAATGTCCCACCTTTGCCAGTTTAAGAAAAATATTTATGGGATCTCACTTTTTCGAACAAGCTCGCGAAATAGCGAATATAGAAGTGAAAAATCTCAGCAGATTTATGGTAGGTTCAGGTCGTTTTGTCGGATCCAGACTTCACAAAGGACTATTTTTGTGAAAGCTTCTTAGGAGCAATAATTTAATAAAGTGGATTGAATAAGTGTCTTTTAATAAGTGTCTTTTATAGACAATGAACTGAATGTTATCAAGTTAACTTCTCTTTGATTAGGGAAATGTTTAATAAACTTTTATATTTTCGAACAAAAATTTACACTTCACTTCGAAATAATATTTAATATAATAAAAACTTCTCGTTTGTTAAAAGGCCTCACTTCGTTGTTTCTTAAGCAATACTGTAACGATGCCCCAGACTCGATATTCGCCAAACATGACTATTTTTGTTTTTTTTTTTTCAAAAATAAAAATTACCGTTATTTTTTGAACCCTCGTATTAGCATATTTAACAGGGCTTAAATAATATTTAGAATCTTTGTGATCGAGATTACTAACTTGTTGATCATCATATCTGGTTGATCTTGTCATCATTAACACAATGATCATGTGAGGTTCCCTTTAATGTGAGGCGCTAATGGGTTCTAAAAATTGCATTTTTACTCACTTGATGACCTCATATTGATATGTACCTTGGTTTAAATCAGATCTCATCGGAGATTACTTAAGTGAATGTATGTATGTATCATCTCTTCAAGCCCTAAAAAATTACCTTTCCTACAGAAGTGGTCTGAACAAATTGAGTAATGCGTGCCAGCCACTCAATAGCTCCTCCAAAATACCTAGTGACCCATTTGCATCAATCGTTTTCGCATTCAAAGTGCCGCCTGGGTGTTAATTGCTCATTGCCTTCATTCGATATATATATACAAGTATACTACAGTCTGTAATTCTTAGCACACATTTGCCATCGCTCCGCTATATGACATAATGACATTTTTGTGCTTCCGCAATTTTCGCAATGCAGCAACAACAGCAACAAAAAATCTGTGTGAACAACTCCTAAACACTTTCATAGTGCAGCTATCATTTGACAAGTTGTGTGAGGACATTTTTGACCTATAAAACATGATTTTTTGCAATCGTTTGCATTTTTCCAATGAAGTGTCACGAACAGTTGCAAGCTGTTAAATGTGCAACATATGTACTTTTTCATACAGACTCCTACTTATGTGTGTACCGTTACACGCGCTTTACGAGCGCCAACACACTGTCATTAATCGTCGGCTGTAATTTCGAGAGCGTCGACGAAATCGGAGCACTTGGAAGTGCTTAAGCATTGAGTAGTGTCTCGGCTTCAGTAGTGGGCAACCGCTACAGCAATGATAATAATAATATTCTAAGCACTGACTAGCTGTCCGACTGCTTGGTAGCCGCTCCCTCCCTCGCTTTCCAACATTTCCGACATTTTGACGCGTCTGTGCGCAGCTAATGCAGTGATGCGATGCATCGTCTCTTAAGTGTCGCCTTGTCCGTGCCCACTCGTTGTGAGTCGCTTTGAAAAAAATAGAGAAAAATATAATAAAAATAAGAAAATTTCTTTAGTTTCTTCTGTTTTTAGCATAGACATTTTTTGTTCTCTTTCTTCGAATCATTTCTCTTTAATTTTTTCTTCTTTTCCGCAAATGAGCAAAGTGTTTATAATTAGCTGCATTTGATTTCGTGTTTTTTTTCTCTGTTTATATTTTCGTACATTTTCTTCCTATATTCTTTAGTCTATTTTTCATTTGATTTGTTATTTTTAACCAAATTTATTTCATTTTTTACATTTGTTGCTCTTCTTAGCTGCGGTTGCATGTTTTCTTATACGAGCGCATAAATTTCTTATTGTTTTTGTATATTTTTTTAAATGTTGTTTTTGTTGTCTGCATTTTTAGTTTTTAGTTTTGTGCGTTCTTTCACATTTTTTAAATTTTTTTTTATTTTTATATATTTTTTTTTAATTTTTTTTTTATTTTTATTTTTTTATATTTTTTTATTTTATTTTTTTTTTGCATTTCTTTTTGAGTGCCTTTGTACTCATTTGTTGCTGTTAACTTAAAAACTAAAAGCCCTTTATGATTTTGTTAATTAAGCCAAATATATAATACCCACTGACATTTTTATGTCTGTCGTTAATCGAAAAATATATTTATGTTTGCCTTTGTTTGTTAAGTGTTGCGTCGCATTTTTCTTCGTCAAAAGGGATTTGTTGCGACAAAGGCGTCAGCACACACAGCCTGTGGTTGTAAACATGTCAATAACGAAAGTAATGTGTTAACAAGTGGAGCAAACGAGGAGGTTTTCAAGTGATAGCAGCGTTGAGTTCTACGGAATCAGGCCTTTGGAATAATTTTTAACAAATTGAGGAGGAGTTTTATATACATAGATAATAAGCTATAAAGAAATCGAATTCCTTGAAATATTCAACCGAAATGTTTCCAAAATTCGAAATGAGACAATCTTGAGAAGACCATATTCTTTAAATTTTGATTATAATACACCGTCTGATTGTTTGTACACAAGTTAGATTGGATAGTCCTGATGTTTTTGATAGAACTGTATAAATAATTCGATCCTTGTGTAGGTATCTCAAGTTTGTGACTAAAGCATTTCAAACATTTACGATAAAATTTAAAGTTTTGATTGTCCTGACTATTAGCATTTCAAAATTGAAGATCCTTTAAATCTAGAACTGCTTTTACTTCCAACTGTTAAAAAATAAATACTACTTTGGTATATTCCTCAACATAAAGGGATCGAAGACAATGATATCTCTGCCAAAGCTTCAAAAAAAGGCATTATTTTCGAAGAATTGAGGATTATTTTTGTAAATCGTATTGCTAATAATATGAGAAGTTCTGCGGTATTGATAGTTCTCGGTTTGATATAAATTCAGGTCCGTTCTGATAACTTATTTACCAATTGTGTGGAAGATCACAAATCGGTCGAGGTTGTTAGAGGCTAATGGTCGTATTACCATACAGCACCAAATGTAATAACAAGTTTCGATGAATTAAAAAAAAAAAATGTTGATAACAAAATCCAATAGCTGAAAGTCCACAAGCTTGCTATAATATGTCCGGTAGGATAAATAAAATATGTGTATAAGTGTAACGCCCAAAAGTATGCTTCATAATTATTATAAGCTTACTTTTAGGCGAGTAGTGAAATATTTTAGTACAAAAATCATTTGAGAGAAAAATTTATATAGACTATCTAATACCGTTATATTTTCATAAATAAATGTATGCGAAAATAAATGTCATATTGAATTACTCAAGTAAATTAAGCTTTGAGATCCAAATATACTGAATAAATGCTTCATTATTTTAGCATTTCAATTGGACAATAATGACAATGTCACCTGTCTGTGGCCATTAGCAAGGTCAAGTTCGCAAATTGGTTTATCCAATATAGACTTAAATATCTTATAGTAATTGTTTTTAGCAATTACTCTCCAAACAACACAAGTCAAAAAATGAAAAAAAAAAACAGTTAAAATTCATTGCCAACTTGAAATAACTACAGTCATTAGAGTAATTATCAGTTAGTAGTTTTTTGGCACGCAATCGACTGCTACTTTTACCACAGCTCATTCACAAAAACGTTATTAACAAAGAGAATTCCCACACTACACAAACAAAAAAATCTCAAAAAAATTAAGTAAGTGTTAAAGAAATATTTAAAAGTGGCGCACAACAAAACGTAGTAAAAAATTATGAAAATTTTTTTCTGCACTTCTTAAAAAGCCATTAACGAAATTACCGCAATAGCGGCGTTAGTTGGCTGGGCCGGCTGGCACTATGGCTACTTCACGCTGCCTGCCGCCCAGTTTGCGCTCGTCTCGCCGGCGCTCTCTCAGCCGCTACACTCGAGCATAATGCAGATGAAATAAATTTTACTATTTTGGGCACCAAACTAGAGTTGAGAAACTAACGCGCCGCACACATACTCACGCGCACTTGCTTGTGCTTGCGGTCCCTTGTACGTACGCTCCGCACGCGCTTATTTTGGCTGCTCTTCGCAATGGTCGCGTCGCACCACATTCGGCTGGCTCCACGATCGCCACTTGTCTTTTAGCCATTCAGTCGCCGAGCGAGTGTGGTCGGTCGTGGGGTGGTTACGCCGCAGCAAGCTAGCTGTACGCACAAGCACAAAGTGCGACGCGTCGCATACGGAATAATTTCGTCCAAACGATTTACGAGTCTGCAGTCTGCAAAAATTTATTAGTTTCTTCACCGCGCTGGTTGTTGGTGTTTCGAAATTTGTTTTGCTTTTACGCTTTAGTTTTTTGTTTTTTTAACTTTAATTTCATAGAAAATTGAATTGTGATAATAAAAACTGACGAAGCAGCAGAGAAGGAAGAAGAAGAAGCGACATAAATTGTTGGCAAAAAGTGTTTTCTCAAACAGTTCAACGGTCTTTTTGGTTTGAATATAAAATAATTGTTGACTGTTGTTGCTGCTGGTGTTGTGTGCTAAAGTGTTTTGCGGTGTTTTTGTAGTTGTTTGTTGTTATTATTATTATTTTTAATTGTGTGATTAATGTTGTTAACATTTGTTTGTGTTTTGTTGTTGTGACTGTAGTGTTATTTTGATTAATTGGTTTTTTTATGTCGGTGATGTCTTTCGAGATAAAAAAAAACTATAGAGCTTTAATATTTTTATTGAATGAAATTTCATGAACCACAAAAATTAAAAAAAATCAGGGAGTAAGATGAAAACTTTACTGAGGTTACGGCTATTTTTGTTAATATAGGGGCATTGTATAGTGGCACCCGATTTTTGAACACACATTTTTCTTCAGTAAACTCATTGATAACACTTTTGATAAAAATTAAGCTACGTTTCCGTTTTCTTAAGTAATTTAGGTATGTTAGTTTTCCAATTGTGGTCTACGATCTACTATAAAGTTTAAACTTATTGGACTTTATCAGTTTCACGCGGAAAAATACGAAAGTTAATTTAAAGAACTCATCAGCTGTGGCCTTAACAATAATTTTGAAAGTTTTTGCTTTGTGATATGAGTTTCACGAAAAGACTTTGGAAGTTTTAAATTTGTAGACTCTTCTGTGTAGATTGTTCCTAATTTAGTAAAGTTGTTTCCATATTTTATTTCCGAAGATCAATTATAGAAATACTTGCTGAGAACCCGTAAATAAATCAGATCAGAAAGATCATACAAATTAATCTCATTAGGTTTTCTTAAAATCAGCTTATATAGCTGATAAATCGTTGGGTAGACCACCAATAGGTCACTGCATTTTTTATTAGATTAGGTTTGATTGTCATAACACGTACCAGAGCGAGAGACAATATATATTAGTCTCTTACTAGACAATTAAGAATTCTGGAATAGGTTCTAAACTCCCTTGAGTCATTGTAAAGGGTTGGTTCTTGACTATCAAGAAGAAATAAAGGGCATTTAATTAAATGTTATGGTCCAGAATATACCTTCATTATAAAGATAGGGGTTCGCCATTATGTTTTAAAAATGATTTAGTACAAGTGTCCGCCGCGACTGGCTCGAATAAATTCCAACCGAGCGGCTCAATTTTCGACCACTCTTTGTTGCAATTGGGGCCGTATGTCAGCAATTAAAAATATTTTTCAGAGTATAAATCAAGCAACAGAACTCAAAAAGACTAACTCCAAAAGAAGTATTTGTTTATTGAAAATCATACATCTAAAAAAATCCATTATATACCTAGCGTTAATAGACCTGGTATTTTGAGGAAGTACTTCACAAATGGAATGCTATAAAATTGGATTTTTGAAATTCAGTTTCAATCAAAGGTCTTGTTATAGTTTCATGGGAAGCCCTAATAAGAGCTTCAGAATATGTTGGTTATTTCCAGAATGATAGAAATAGATATTATGACTGTTCCATCTCCTTACTTTTTATTGAGCAACGTTGACAGAAAAATTCATAACGGTCCACGACAGTCACATCATGAATGAATCAAAGTTTTGTTTTGAAACTTGGCAGTTTTACTACATTGTCGACTTGTATTCGCCCTAAAATTCCGGCAATAATTTCAAATAGACTTTCTCTTAATTTGTATAAATTTTTTATTGATTTATTTTTTAACATTTTTTGCGTTAATTTTTTTGTATTGTATTTTTTTATTTTTTTAATATTTTTTCTTTTTTTATTTTTTTTTAATATTTTTTTTCTAATTTTTCATATAAATTTTTGATTAAAAATTTTTTTTCAAATTTTAAAAAATATTTTATTTTCGTTTTCTATTTTTTTAATATTTTTTTTTTAAATTTTTTTTTAAATATTTTTTCTAATTTTTCATTTTTATAATTTTTTATATAATAATTTTTTTCATTTAATTATTTACATAAATTTATATTAAATGATTAATTTTTGTATATTATTTTTAAATTTACTTAATTTTCTTTTAATTACTTTCGATTATTTGAGGGTTGGTTTTATAATAAATAATAAACTATTATTTTCTTAGTTTATTAACATTTATTAAAATTCTGTTTTATTTATATTTCAACGCTGCAACCACATACATCTGTAAATATCTGTATATTTTTATAAGTTTATATATTATTGCCAGCAGTCCACTGGCTTTTCACTGTGCATATGTTTTTCTTGGCAAAGTGCCTGCCACACTTAGCTGTCCGCAGTACGCCAGGGCGTATACAAAACATTTCACTTGACTTCAATTCTGTTGAGTAATATTTCGCCATTTTTTTCACAATATTTTTCCGGGCACACATTACACAAACACCAACACATTTAAATGCATTTGTGCGTATTTGTATATTTCATTTTGCGTTTTACGACAACATTTGTAAGGCGGCAGATTACTGTGAACAAGTAGTAAGAGTGTGTTTGTGTGTTGTTGGATGTAAAGTGTGAGATTGTGTGTGCAGTAAATTAAAATAATCATATTTATATTTATATGTAATTAAATTACTATTTTTAACACATTTTATTTAAAGCATTTCTCTTCTTTAGCATTTGTCAACATAAAGAACAGAGGCTCATACATATACATATGTATATATATGTGTGTGCTTGTATGTAACTGGTTTCATGCTTTCAAAGCCTTGTCGCTTTGTTTGTTCAACAATTGAAGCCTTTATATATGTATGCTCCACATCATCACCACCCCCCGACGCCAGCGACGCATTCGCTTTGTTCAGAAAAAAAAGTTATAAATATTAAAAAAAAAGTCTATTTTTTTTATAATAAAATTTACGCGCGTTTAAGTGCGCACGCAAATAAGTGTATACAGTTTAGTACGTGCTGTACATTTTGAAAAACTTAGCATACATATAGACAAACGCTGGGAGCCAAAATGCCGGTGCTACGTCAATTCTCACACAATCCGCAAACGCGCAGCAATGAGGAATTCATTTTTATACGTTGTGGTAAAAATACAAATGTATGTACATCTGTGTGTATAGTTGTGTAGTAAAAATAATTGCAATAGATTTATAAGCTGATATACATATGTACATATGGCACATGTACTTATGCTTGTCTGTTTGTCTGTATGTGTGGCAGTGTAGCATTAAAATTATAAAAAAAAAAATAAATAAATATACCAATTTCTTACATATCTACATATGTATATATGTATGTTTGTATGTGTATATATGTACTTGAAATTTATATTTGCTTGCCTTAAAAATATACATTTGTATGCCTGTTCTGATTGTTGTACTTATTAGTTGTATGCCTGCGTGTAATTGTAGTTTGCCTTTTATATCAATCAGCCTCTCTGTTGTGATAATTTTGGCACCTCACACCCAAGCGCACCCGAAACACGCTCTATATACGCCTCATGCATACTAAGTATATATACACATACAATACATTAATACATATATACATATATATGTGTGTATATATTTACGCCAATATGATTTTTTCCCTAAAATTTTTTCGCGTTTTGTTTAAAGATTTCCATTTGTACCATTTGCCATGCATATAAATTACCAAATGGTCGCTTATTGATTGCTTTATCTTTTATTTTATTTTTCCTTTTTTTTGCATTTATTTCAATTTTTTTCTTATTTTTTCCTTTTTTTTATTTTTTTATTCTTTTTTTTTAATTTTTTTGCACTTTACAAAATTTTTTTTTCCAAAATTTTCAAATAAACAATTGTTACGTACATATTTCTTTTCGCATACAAATTCATCACAGCCGTGCGGCATTCGTTAGATGGCATTTAACGGCATTGCTGTTGAGCGAAATATGCCGTTTGACTCTTAAAGATATTTCTTTGTTTATGTATTTGAGTGTAGGCGAAGAGTGGAAATCAATTTTTGATTGTAATAAATTAAATATGGTTTTAAATAGATTTTTTTTTTTTTACAAATTTGAAATTGAACTTGAACATGTACGTAATAAAAAAAATAATTAAAAATTAAAAATATCAAAGTTTGTTTTTCGTTAACCTTCCTTAAACGTAAAAACGTCAGCATGACAGTTGAGTAATAAATATTGATAATTTATTATATTTTTTAAATTTATAAATAATTGTTTTTAACTTTATTTTCTAATATTAATTTTAACTGTGTCCTAGTGGTAGAAGTTTCACAATGTTTAGAGTGTACTCTTTCTAACGCGATTTTCTATTTCTGTTAATGTCTAATGAGCGGTTTTCATTATGTCAAATTCAATGAATGTCACTGTCAAACCTATTACAAGAATCCCATCTGAATTTTTTAATTATTTATTACTTCTCAGTTGAAAAGCTTGTTGCCATTTTTTACTAAAATTTGTAAGCATTCATTGAAGTTGTACTATTGTCATTGAACTTGAGTGTCATTGATTTTGACATACTGTACCATAAACTATATTTAAGAGTTTGAATATCTAAACTCAGTTATTGGGTGCAAGTTATTTTCTATATAGCTTGAAAGGACTATCTATTGTTGCTCTTATTATTGAATAATGCTGAGAGTTATTGGTTAACCCCAAAAAGAGCACGTGTTACCAGTTATTAAAAATTCAAAATATTTGCAATTGTCGCATATGCAAATTATATTGTTTTCTTAGGTTTTTTTCTAACCAATATTTCTTCAACAATATTTTTTGAATCATTTTTTGAGACAACAAAAATATTGCACTGCTGATCTGCATTTAGCAATGGAAGTGCTCTGCAGTCTGCGGTTTTGTATGAATTGCTGTCTCAGACAGACGTCAAGGAAATAAATACATACGGCGATGCTTAATTTAATTAATTTTTGCAATTCAATGAACTGTTTGATATTAATTTCGTGAATTTTACCTTTCAAAGATCGTCTTCCAAAAACAAGTTTTGGCATGATGTTTCAAGTTTATTATTATTTGTTTTAACATATTGTCATTAAAAATAACAATTTACGTTCTTTTTGAGAAATATTTTACTTTTCCATGAATTTAAGTCTGTTTTTTTGGTTTTATATTTTTGTAAGCCGGTAATTTGATTAAAAACAATATTTTTTCTCTACTGAGTTTAAATTTTATATAATATTTTTCAACCTAAAAGATTCAAGTACAAGTTAGAATATAAATTTAAACTCTTGAACATTTGGAATAAACTTTTTTTTAAATTTCTAAAACAAAATTTTAAAGTAATAAAGAGAAATATTTGAGTTAAAGCGATTTGGCAAGTTTGATTTATAGTTTTTTACTTAATCAGCAGGTCGATATTTTAGGAAGAAATTCCAATCTAAATATACTCATAAAGTGTTCTAAATAAACTGGAGAGTTGCGAATCGAACAAAGCTTAAATGAAATATGACTAAATAAAATAAGGAGCGCCTAATAGCGTTTTTAGACAGCCAACTAAATTTAAATTTTTATTGAGAATCCCTTTTTAGCCTTTGATACTGCCGGCTACTCGATAACCGATCAGCTGTTCTACATTTTTGTTTTTGCTTTTCATAAGAAGTTGGTAGTTTCATCAGCTGATTGATATATTACATCAGCGATATCTACTGTAGTTTTTATCAAAAAATTCAGCCAATCGCAGACAAAGAACGTATATCGCATATCGGTAATACCAATTTCCAAGTTCTCTCGTAATAAATTCAACTTTTTTTTGTCAATTTTATGACAAGTTAACTCCAATTAAGCGAGTATAGAAGTGGCGAATCGAAGATGAATATTTTTTTAATATTTTCAGATTATTCTATTATAAGTTACTACTTTTTCTATTTACACTTTACAGTGCGTTCTTTGTTGTTTTTATTGTTTAATTATTTTATTAAATTAAAAAAAAAAGTTTTACCTTGAGTAATTTTTTTTTGTTTTACCTTTGCAATTTCCTGTTATCTTCCACTGAGCTCTAGTTAGTGTTTTACCCAGAACATTCACTATGCTTACATACATATATACACACATGTTTATCTATATATATTTTTTATATTCATGCGTCTTCTTATCACATTTGCTGATCGACGGCGACAAGTTGAATAGACTCGTTGTTCTGCGCGCTATGTATACACACATACAGACAAACAAACGTACATATATATATCATACTATTTACTTAACTACACATGATAGTAAATTAGTTAACGCTATATTTAAAATTGTTATTTACACACCGTTAGTATTTTCCTAGTTAATCTAAGTGCAAATAATAAATAACTCGCGAACAACGTGATAAATACAAAAGGAAGGTCTATTCAAAGCTTAATAAACAAATACGTTTGTAGTTGTTGTTGTGCTTTGATTGCCTACTATGGTGATGAAAAAATATTATTGTATTATATAGATATTAAGATATCTACGCGCTGAAGCCAGTATAGCTTCATATCAGACAGATATGAGTCATGATAACACACAGAAAGTTGCCAGTTTTTTTTAAATATATTTTTTTTTTATAATTTTTCAAAATATTTTTTAATCTAATAATAATATAACCTTTTATAAACTCTGTTAACTCATCTCCTCCTTTTCAATCTCCTCTCTTCACAGACTGTCCAAACATCTTGGCGACCTCAGCTGCCGTTACCCAAAGAACTTGACGACGACGATCACGACTCCACCGATGAGCAAAGTGGCTCTGCCGTTGACGCCGCCAATATGGAGCGCTCCGCACAGCAGCAACGCACAACGTCACATGCCAATAGCCGAAAAGACAGTTCGCTAAGCGGCACTTCACAAGCTTCGGCGCATCAAACGCCAGCGGCAAGCGCTTCGAATAAGAAGTGGTCCTTTGGGCGTCTCTTTCGTCGCAAGAAAGAGATCGCATCGGAGTCGTCATCCGAAGAAGATCGTAAAGCTGGCTTTGTGCCACACCCACAAAGGCAGCCATCACAGCGCGTCCCGAGCGCCAGTGGCAGTAGTGCTAATCTCAAACCGAAATCGAGTAAATCGCATAAAGTTAGTCGCAGCGGTAAATTGAATGGCGCCAGTTTCGATCATATCGTTGTCAATCCACAAACGGCAGGCGCACCGTTAACACCGCCACATCCACCACCGCCCGTAGCGCATGTAGATCATGAATTCTTTTTGCCCGTGGAGACAATTTCACCCACAGAGGCATACTATCAAAATCAGCAACCGCAATACCTACAACATGGCGCACAACCGGCGGCATATACGCGTTCCGCGAACTCATTGGATCGACGCGCTGCCAAGGCTGCGCTTAAGACACGCTCAGCGCAGCGACTGCCGCATGAGTCGGCACTGGGTGCGCATTCTTCCAGTGAAGAAGAATTGATATCGTTGAATTCATCGACTTTCTCGAAATATCGCAGTGATGAGAGCATACACAGCGGTGGACAGGGCGGCGCTAATGCGCAGAGCAAACGTAGTCGCGCCGCGCGCAATGAACGTTATTACAAGCGTTTATCACGTGATGGCGAGCCCAGCAACGGACAAGTGCCCGTAATGTACGCGCCACAGCCAACACAGCGCTGGAAAACGCAGCCAGTGCCGCTCTCCATTTACAGCCCACCAGCGCAAGCGCCCAACGTCAGCGCTGCAGCTGCGGCTGCCACACCGCGTCTACGCAACACCAGCAGTCTACAGCATGTTGCGCCCTACGTGCAGTGGGGTCAATTGCAGCAACAGCCAAAGAATTTACAAAACAGCGTTAATGACAGCAAGCGCAGCATCAGCTATGACAGTCACATACATTTGCAAAATATTAATGGACGTCTGCAGACGAAACCACTGCCACCACCGCCGCCACCACGGGATCCATTGCGGCGCGTAAATGTTAGTGGACAAATGCAAAATGGCAGCTCTGGTGATTTGCGCCCCATTTCATACGCCTTCGACCAGAGCGGTTTGCCGTCGTTGCCGGCCACAAATCAGCGTATGGGCGGTCGTTGTGTGTCGGACGATAAAATTTGGTCCGGACCGGCGGGACCACACTATCAATCGGTGCATTCATTGAATACGCCAAGCGTTAGCGCACAGCAACCCATGCAGGGCACGCCACATCATCGCCGCTTCATAACGCGTGCCGAACGGGATGCGCATCCCGGGAAAAAATCACTGCCGAATGGCATCGAATTTCATTATGTTGCCGATGCAACACCGCGCTCACGCAAACCCATACACATGCTCGAGCCGCAGCTCGATGTGGCGAACAATGACACGGGCGCCACTGGTATTTTGCGCACCTCCAAGAGTGGATTGCCCACCGCGACGTCCAAACAAATGCAAGTTAATGACTTCTGGAAACGCCTGGATGCTGGCGCGCAACACCGCGGACGCGACACAACGCGCGCTTATGCACAGGAGAGCAATGTAAAGCCGCGTTCGATTTCCAGTTCACGTGCAGGTGAATTGCGCACTTATCCCATACCCGTATACTCGGAAGTGCAAAAGCCAAATAAGAAACCAACACAAGCATCGCCACAACCCGGCGTGGATGAGGTGGACAGCATTGTGTGCGGCAGCTTGCATATAAAAGCCAAGCCCGACAATACAAACGCAAATTATGTGGAGATACGTAATAAGGATTACAATAAGAGCAACTCAATGCCGAACCACTATCAGCGGCGATCAGGTGAGATACCGAACACACCAAATAAATATGACGAATATGTCGCTGAGAAGCGCGAGCAACACCATCACAAACCGATTTTCACGCCACCAACGCCTCCACAGCGCAAACTCTCCATACCGCCCAGTAATGCGGCTGAATTGCCCATATATTTTCCACGCAAGAAGCCCGCCAATTTGGAGGAGGCGATAAATGAACTCGAAGCGATCTATAAGTCACTTGGTCTAACCGAAGAGCCGGAGAAGAAGGAGCGCGTACCGACGCCAAGTGAATTTGAGAAGTATGCTTTGGCACATGCACACGAATATGATGACGAGGATTCGCCTACTGGTGAACCCGATCCGATACGTGACGATGTGGCCTATCGTAACATGCAGTTAGCGAATTTGCAGCACAAGACCGTGGAAAAGCAGCCACCGTTCGGCATACCTGTTGGCCCGGTTGTTGCGGCGCCGCAAAACGACTATCTGCATGTTACGCCCATTGTGGAGCCCATCAAACCGGTGAATACGCCCGATATAGTTAAAGATGATTTGGCGGTGCGCGCGCTGCGCAAAGATCCACCAGGCGCTAGAGATAAATTCATCTATCCGTACAGCTCATTTCAGAAAAAGAATCGCGCTACGCGCACACAGTCCGCCAACATTTATAATCTTATACATCGCGATGCCGCAAAACCATCTGGCGGTGATCTACACTCTTATCTTGAATTGACGCGCAGTCTGGAGCGCGCTGGCAGTATGTCCGATCTACACAAGGATACGGGTGAAACGGCCGGAGATGTGCCTACAACTTTAGCGCTACTGCGCAATCTTAAAGAACAGGACCAACAACAACAGCAACAGCACTCTACCCCACAAAAGAAAATCACAATACCCTTCCGACATCCGAGCCAAGGTGGCGCCATTAGTGCGTTGCCCGAAAAGTTGCCGAGCAACAGCGTGCACAAAGAGGAAGTACACAAACCGCCAGTGCCGTTGCCGCGCAAGAGTCTTACACCCGAACCGACCGCAGCGAATGCGCAAATGGAAGACGCACTCAATAAAATCGCAATGGATGCACAGGAGAAGTCAGAGAAACTGACGAAAGAACTACAAGAGCTGCGCAAGGAAGCGCTCATAACTGCCGCGCGTCCGAAAGCGGCGAGCGCTGAGGAGGAGCGACTGGAAAAGGATTTACAGGAGATCGAAGCGGTATCGGAGGCTGCAAAGCGTTGCGGTAAAATGCTTTTGGATACACTACCGGATGCAAATGAGAGTACGGTACAAGCGAAACCGCGTAAACTGCACAAAGAGGGCAAACTGATCGAGGCTATCGATCAGGTGTCCGAGGCGGCGAATGCGGTATGTGAGAAAATACTGAAGGATATTGTAACCACCGAGCCGCCGGTAGTATTACAGGAGGCAGTACAGGTGAAGAACAAGAAAGCACCCACTGAAATGCTCGTTATGCCCAACCTAATCAAAAAACTGGATCCCATACAGTCCGAACAGATCGAAGCGATTGCTAAACGTTGCATGCGTCAACTGAGCGCGCTAGCCGATGACAATCCGGACTATGACAACCTCAATCAGGAACTGAATCAGCAGCAGCAACAGCAGCAGAGCGTCGGAGAAGCCGCCACAGCCGTTGCTTGTAACGTCGCACATTTACACATGGAATCAGCGGCAAAAGTTGATAATCTCATTTCTACCGTTGCAGAAGTGGCGTCAGTGCAGCCAGCTGCGGCACAGAAGCAGCACGCAGACATTGAGGAGATCGATCAAATTATGCAAGAGTGCGAGGAGCAGATGCGCGCCGAAATTGTACATACACCATCGACCACAGCGCCAACTGCAGTGCTATCCGAACGCACTTTGGCCGCTACACGTCCGCTAGTGGGCACAACACCGAACACACCGACCACGAAAAGCAGCAGTGGTGATGATCACACAACAGCGCCCAGCATGACCACAAGCAGTTACTGCAGCAGCAGTAGCAGCAATAATGTTGTGGGTGGGCCAGTCAAACCGGGCGCCAGCACGACAGCCTCCTCGTTTTCCTCCTCCAGCGATTGCCTAGCCAAATCATCGAGTCCCTCCGGCGGTCGACGACAATCTTCGAGCATTACCTCCTTTAATCCGTACTCCTCCAGTGATTATATTAAATCACCAAGTAGTGAATATCATGCACCCAGTACCGATCCAATAAAAACGTTCAGTAGCACCTCGTACGATGTGAAATCGACAACGAGCGCCACACCGAATATAAGCGCCACAACGAACAGCACATTTAGCTACTCGCCATCGCCGCCACTAAATCTAACGCCGGTTAGTGAAACTGCCGCCATCATAGCCGCTGAAGCTGTGGCGAATAGCGAACGCGCCTCATCAGTTACGCGTCAATCGCAAGACCGTACGCGCACGCGCTCGTTTTCGTCGCCATCGCAATACAACTCTTCCGAAGAGTTGGCAATGATTTTCGGCATCGACGAGCAGCCTCGACGCCAACGCGCCCAACAACAAACCAAACCGATGCAGTCAGCCACAAATGTTTCAGGTAAAACCGATGTTACTAAATCAGTTCATGTGCCAAGCGCGCCATTGACATCATCCAGTCATGCATCCGCTCACCATGCAACCATGCTCGATACAGCTACCAATACTACTACCACTACTACTATTTTAACTACCGCAAATGCTACCCAGCTGTACACTAATCCCAATATTGTGACTGTTGCCGAAGCCTGCGAAACCGTGGCGCCCCTTAATACTAATGACAAAGCGCCTCTGAATGTTGTTGATGATAATGTTAAAGTTGATGTTGATATTGATGTTAAAGACACCACTACTACCACCACTACCACTAGTATTAGTACCATAACAACCAATAACCCCACTACCCTAACCATAAATACCAACACCAAAAACTCATCCACTAGTTTAAGTCCAAGTAGTTATAAGCTTGCATCCATACCGGAGTCTCAAGCAGACGAAATGTTGGCGCGTACATCTCCAAAACTCTCGCCCAATTTTAATAAGATCTATGCTAGTAAAATAAGTATTATCGTCGATGGCGTGAGAGCTGAGTCAGCGCGTAATGTCGAGCTCACCACGCGGTGCAACTCGTCGCTGAGTTCGTGTGAGGATGAGACTTCATCCAATCCCGACTCGGGTAATGTTAGCTTAGCGGACTATCCACTCCCGAATACGCAGACCACTAATGCTTGCCTACAGTTGGAGAGCTCGTATAATAGTCGGTTTGAAGTTAAGAAAAAGAAGCGACATTTCGTTAGTGAGATATCCATAGAACGCTCGTCTGTTGAGTCCAGCAGTGAAATTGAGCAAGAGAGCAAAGTTAATGCTGAAGAATTTCCACCACCACCAAGTGAGGAAGAACTGCTCGATAGTTTAATAGGAGCTATTAGTGTGAGGGATGTAGGTGAAGAGACTAGTGAGGAAGTAGAAGCTGGACATGAAAACCATAGAGAACATTCAGAAAGTCAATTTGAGTTGTTAGAAAATAATCAGCAGTTACAAGAAACTTCCGATCATCTGGAGTACCAAAGTACTGAAGATGACCGATTTGAAGAAAGTAGCTTAAGCGAAAATGATACGAAAATAGAGAGTATAGATAGAGATGTTTCCAACGAAAAATTTCTGGAATCGGCAAGTTATGGCAAATATAGTTTAGACGACAGTATAATAAGTGAAAATGGCTTCGAAAGTCAAAATGAGGACTTATATGGTAGAGAACATGTGTTGTTTGAAAGTATGAGCTCTGAAAATCCATTGCAAGAGAGTGCTACGTCTCCCATAACCGAAACTAAACAAAATACAAAACCCGTTGAGCGAAAATCGAGATCGACTCATAAGCTCGCCGACGCAGACCTAATAGAATTGGCACAATTGGTAAGAAGTACTAGTGGTTCTCGCAGAAATAGTGAAATATCAACGGCAGACGCTTACTCTGCAGATTCAGAGTACAATTCTGCCGAAGAATTTATGTGCAATACAACAGCGCGCGTTAGTACCGAGCTTGAGCAACTCCGTTTAGCATTCTCCGATATTTTGGAGCGTAATCTAACAGATCTCGATGAGTTGCCGCGTATCGAGGAAGAAGATGATACAGCTGTGGCGCTTCTGAGCCCAGAAGAAGAAAGCAAAGATGATGAACACGATGAGATTAATGAGGATATCCACGAAACGCCACGACGAAAACTTAGTGTAGTCTTTGAGACACCAGCACTAAAGCTCAATATATCGGAAGTGAAAATCAGTTACTCAGCGGAAGATCAGCTTGAAAGCGAAAGTACGTCGCAAGATGTATTGACACAAATAACACAATGCACTGCTGAAGTGGAGCAGCTCAATGAAGCGCTCAAAGCGCTGCCACAGCCGCAATTTGAAGAGAAAGAGAAGGCGGAAAAGGAGTTGAAAAGTAGTATTAATGCAGTGGTTCCACAAAGTAGCAGTCTGCTGCCTTGGCGTCGTCGGCATGATGAGCTGGAGGATGATGAAAAGCCAACAACCAGCGCTGCAGCAGCGGCGGCGGCACTCAAGACAACTAATCAACGTCGCGCGCTCTCAATTTTCGGCGAATGGCGTCCCACGGCGGCGGCGGCGAGTAGCTTAACGACACTCGAGCACGTGCTCTTGGCTTGTTCGTTGGGCGTTATCACACCGACAGATCTGTACACGTTATGCCTAATCATAATCGGCATGATAACTATAATAGCCATAGTTTTGTTTTGAGTGGCGCTCACAAGCGCGTTTGAGTCAAAATCAATATTGTTGAGTTTCATTTTTACTCACTGGTAGTTGTTGTAGTTGTATAATGGCGACAATTTAGTTGAAAGATAACTATGGAATAAATAACGCTGCACATTGTTAAGTTTGGTAGTGTTTTGGTATAAAATAAATGATAAATATATATGAAATAAACACCGTTTAAGCATTTGAGTGTCTTTATCAATGAGTGGAATTTATTAGACTAGCGTAATGCGCACTCACACCTAAGTATTGTAAATTTGTTAATAGTTGTAGCGTTAAGTTGACTACCTGCATACTTAATTTAATTTTAATTAAATATAATTTGTATTAATTAACGTGCCGAAAACCCAAACGATTAACGAAATTAATGAAATTTAATAATTTTTTCTAAAAATTAATTTTTTATAAAAAAAATTTTTAAATTTTGGAAAACAATATTTTTGTATAGAATGTTATGTAATTATTTCTATTTTTGTATTTTGATTTTGGAATTTACTTTAGTACCGCATACAACGAATGCTTTTATTACAAAATATCGTTTCAACATGCGACGCATACGAGATTTGTTACAACGAAATTTGCTGACAAAAACGAAGAGTAATTTTTGATGATTTTAATTAATTTTTAGGATTAATTAGATTATAATTTTTGAATACTAACTGTTATTTTTGATATAAGCGATTTGATTTAATAAATTCTTGGTGTAATATTTACTAAAAAAAGAACAAAAATAAATTTACCGTTAATATTTTGTAATTTAAATTTATCAATTTGTAAGTATGTAGTTTTATATGCTGTAAGAAAAAATTTATTTAAAAAAATAATAATTTGAGAAATTTTTTTTATATAATTTTTGAAATATTTTTTTGATATAATTTTTGAAATATTTTTTTTATATAATTTTTGAAATATTTTTTTTATATAATTTTTGAAATATTTTTTTTTTTAATATTTTTTTATTTAAAAACAGGGTTTAAAATTTTTTGTTTGATATTTTTTGAATTTTTTTTAAAAAAAAAAAAAGAAAAATTTTTATAAAATTATGTTTGGAAATAATTTCAAAACTTTTTGGAAACTTGTTTTTTTAACTCAAAAAATTTCTTTAAATAATTTAAAAGTTAAATGATTTTCGTGAAAACATCGAATTTTTAGTTATTAAATACTTTTTTTGAAAACATGTTTCGAAATAATTTCAAAATTTATTTTAATTTTTTAATTTCAATATATATTTTTTTAATTAATAATCCTAAAAAAAAATAAAAAAAAAATTATTTTCATGAAAACATCGAATTTTTTGTTTTTAAAAATATTTTTATTAAAAAAAAGTTAAAAAAAAAATCGTAAAAATATCGAATTTTTTGTTATATAAAAAATATTTTTCATTACAAAAATTTAAAAAGAAAAAAAATTATTATAAAAATTCCAAAAATATTTTTTTTACTAAAAAATTTGTAATTTAAACATTAAATTTAATTTTCTATTTATGTAAATAGCATTAAGTATAGCATAGTACTAACGACTTTACATACATACATAATTTCATAATTTGTGCATTTCACATGTATTACTTCATATGTATATGTAAATATGTGTAAAAATCCTTAATTAATTTTAGACTGTAATTTGTGCCAATGATTTTTCCTACTTATGTAACATTTTCATTTTGTATAAAAAAAATGCCACAGTCAATTTAAGTTTCAAACTCAAAACGCATACAATCATATATACTCAAAATAATATTTAAACAAAAAAAAATTAATAATAAAATTAAACATAATAATTTCGTATTCATTTAATTACCTAAACTTCATTATTTTCTTAAGCGCAGTTCACGAAGTATTCACGAATTTTATTAAAAGCGTTTCTTATCTTCTCTTTCCCTTATACTTTCAGCTCAAGCCGTAGTCTAAGCATTTACAAAAAAATACAAAAAAAAAAAAACAATTATAAATATACTCATGTATGCTAATTATAACGTTGTAAACATTAACTAATGCCAATGAATTTATTTTATTATTAATTTCTTATTTTGTAAAATTTTTTTGAATTTCATTTCATTCATTTTCATTCATTTTTTTTTAGTTGAAAAATTTTGTAAAAATTCGAATATCTAAAATCAAATTGTATTTATACTCATTACATTATAATTAGCGTTGTACTTGTACTTGTATTTAAGTTTTAAAAAAATTATGTTTTATGTTTTTAATTTGTATTCAAGTGAAAAGAAAGAATAAAATATTTTGAAATGTATTTTTGAAAAATGTTTTTATTTCTTTATCTCTATGTTAATGCTTTCGTTTCGTGTTTGCTATGGTTTTTGTTGTTTCTTTCAACTTTCCACTGTTGTGTTGTTGCTGCCGGATGCGTAAAATATTAAAAAATGTATTTCAAAATAAATTGTGTTAATATTCTTACCAGTTTTTGCTTTAAAAACTAGTATTTGAATATACAGTGTTGCATTGAGTTCTTCAAAATTGTTTGCTAAACAATTTTTCAAGAGCGTTGTTGATCGAAAAAAGACAATTTTATTGTTGAATTTACAAAAGCTTACAGATTATTCGCTTTAAATAAATGTAAATAATTTTTTATTAAAATATTAGATATTTTATTTTTTACTTAAAATAAAGAAAGTATTTCAAAATTTTATATATGTTTTTAATTTTTTGTAAATATAACTCGAACTCTTGAATTGGAATAGAAGTCGAATTTCGTACCAATTACCTTTCATAACTCGAAGTCTCTCTAACTCGAAGTTTTTTTATGGAATATGGTGATTCGAGTTAGCATTCAACGTATTACAAATAACCTAAATACATCTCTGATTTTCAGCGAGTAAATAAATTGAAATGTAATATCTTTAAATATTAACAATTTCAGATGTTTAAACCTCTTAAAAGATATATAGAAAATTTTCATTCAAATTTTGCCGGCTGACGTCACATCACAACAGCTGATTTTACCAGTATGGTGTAATCAATCTTTAAAAAGATTCAAAAATAAATTTTTGCAGGTCATTTTGATAAAAAACATTTCGTGTTATCCGACTATCATACATGTAAATTCTAATTTCTCTTAGAGAACAAATCACTCACCTACCTTGATTTGACTTTTCTTACTGAGAATCCTAAAGGCTAAGTCCATAGGGGACACGTTGGAATACTATTGTATAGAACATTCTTCAGTTCTCCACTAGTGCCAATGCTTAATGAGGATGATAGACTATACTAATTTTTTTATATTTATATCCATGATTTTTTGTCTAATTGCCACTTGCGAAAAAAATTATTTATTTATATTTTCGTGTCTAATTTTTTGGGAATTTTTCTTTCAGTGAAATATTTGTTTTATTTTTTATTTTTATATTTTTTAAATTTTTGGTATTATCTTAATCAAGGTGATTTATTTATATTTCCAAATTATTTATGGTTTTTCCAAAAAAAAATTAACTCATCCGGCAACACTACATCAGTTAAAAACACTCGACCCATAACCACTTTTTAACACTTTTCTACACAAAACTTAACCAAATTGTAATCTTCGTTTTTGTTCGGCAAATTTCGTTTCCATTGACAACTTGTATTCCTTGCTACTTATGCTAATTTTTTATTTATTGTTAAATAACATATTTTATGTTAAAAAAAAAAAAAAAATATTTATGCAAACTAATAAAAAAAAAATTACGCTACAATATGAAATAACTGTGTTTTAATATTTACTGCAAAACGCTGCTGTTACCGCTGCCCAAACCTGTATGTATGTATATATGTATTTTAAAGAGCTAAACAAAATTATTTTTTTTTTTTAATTTTAATTTAACCTTAAAATTATTATTTTAATATATTGTTCAATAATAATATAAAAATTTTTATATTTTAAATAATTCAAATTTGATGAACTATTATTCTTTAAATATTTAAATATATTACAATAAACAATTTTATTACAGCGTAAGTTTTTTTTATTTCAACTCACAGCAATTTCTGAAATATCAGTATATAGGTTTACTTGGCATTGAGAGAGTCGCACACCTAGCGTTGAATAGCAGAAACCATCCACAGCTTTGCAACTGCTATACATTACAAATGCTTGCCGCTAGGTGGTGCTGTCACAAATTTGAATGATATACTGTTAATAACAGCTTATGTTATGCTCTGTTAGAATTATGTTAACAAATATTAGTGCGAAAATTTAAACACAGTGGAACTTCTCTAACTCGAAACACCATAATCCGCAAAAAAATTCAAGTTAGAGAGACTTCGAGTTATAGAAGTTCGGAGTTATGGAAGTTCGAGTTATGAAAGTTCCACTGTAATTTAATTCCAAAAATGATTTAGTTGAAATATTAAGAGAATATGAAATATGTTCAGTAAAATTGCTGGTGTTTTCCAAACTTCATGATAAAAATTAATTTGGATAAAAAAAAATTAATTGACTTGATTCCGGTAATTATTTTTCTAGGGGGTTGCCGGGTATAAAAAATTAAAATATTTAAAAAAATAGAATATTTTAATTAAGAAACAGAAATGTGTTATAGAATATTTTTATTGCAAAAAATTATTTACCGTTAATTAGATATTTCAACTTTTGAAATAGATTAAAATTATTTGACATTTTTGGGATCGCCCATTTTTATGGACCAAAAGCAGGAAAAAATATGAAATAAGACGAAGTAACATGCGATTTCTATTAATTCATTGTCCAAAATAATCAAGCCACTTTCGAGATGTTAAAAAAAATTCAGTATCAAAAGCCAGTCAAAGATTTAAAGCGTTTTTTTTGAATTCTTAAACGTCTCGTCATACACGAGTACATCTACTTAAAGTCATACGTCTATACCAAAGAAAATTGATTGTCGTAAGAAAGCATTAAATTGAGTTATTATATGTGAAGAGTAACCTTAAGCCGCCCGCCAAATAAGCCAAACAATCCAGATAAAGCCAACAGTCTAAAAAAAAAAAAGAAAAAAAAAACAAAAAAGGAAAATTTCATGAACTCCAAATCTGCAACTTTCAAGACTATTTATAGCACAAGACCACTTCGGGGCATGCACACAAATAAGTGCAGTAACGAACTAAACTAAGAATCAAGACACACCAAATTTGTAGCAACTTCATGAAACTCATCAAAAACTATGCACTCGCTGACGCTTCACCGCAGACGTGACGCAACGCGTGCATAGTTGGCAAATGAACTGCCGAGCTCTGGCAGATATTTCAACGCACACTTGCGTTGGTAAGATGTTGCATGAAGTGCACATATCAAAGATTTATATAAAATGTACTCCTTGTACCTTTAAATAAATACACACTTATTAAATGAAATGAGTAGCGCACACCGTGGCGTATACGCAACATTGTGCTATGCTACGGCGGCTGTCTGCACAATTTCGTCTGGTATTTTTGTTTACTTTTTTTTTACTTTTTGTGCACCCATACACTGGCAGGCAGCAGCCAAGTGATGCACGAAAAAATTCTCAAAAACGAAAGAAGAAGAATGGAAGACAATGAAGCAGACATGTAAACACGTGTTCAAAAGAAAGTAAATGAAACTGAGCTTGTGCAAAAATGAAAGTATATAAGCGTTGTTGTCGAGATATGGCTGCTGCACAAATACAAATAGCGGTGCACAACAGTAGAAACAAAGAGAATAATAAAGCCGCAATTGCATTAGAAAAAATACAAAAAATAAAAATAAAAATAAAAATAAACAGTACAACGCATAGTGGAAAGTACAATATAAAATATAATAAAGGTTTCGTTGGCGCTAAAAAGGGCATTCAACTGGCACACGCACACACACAATAGAAATAATTCGAAGAAATATTATGAATTTAGTGCACTTGATTTCTTGAGTTTTCGTTTTAGTCGCTTGAAGATTGAATTGTATTTCATTGTTGTTGTTGTAGGTGCAGTGAGAGGTTTTTTAAAATATTTTGAGTAATTTTTAAAGTGATACTTGAGTTGATTATTGGTACCAATTATCATCAGATTCTTCCCTTAAGCTATTTTATAGATCACTACAAAAATATAAAAAAACATTTTACAACCGGTTCCGCCATAATTGTGTGCCAAAATACTACACGAGGTGTGTTCAAAAAATAGCGGGAATTTTCGTTTTTTGAAAAAAATAGTTATCCATTCGTCTACATTAAATGTGTCGCCTTCAATATAGTCTCCATTCGAAATTATGCACCTATGCGAGCGCTTCTTCAAATCGTCGAATCACTTCTCGAACTCGATTTATGAGATAGCCTTTGGCTCTTTCAGCTATCTATCGTATGCTTGTAAAACGACGGCCCTTTAAGGTTCTCTTCATTTTTGGAAATAGGCAGAAGTCACACCGAGACATGTTTGGCGAATATAGAGGATGGGGTATCGCCTTTGGCCAAGAATTCACGAACAAGCAATGAAGTGTGAGTCAAGGACAACAACACGTCTAACCTTAGCAACTTTTTACAATCAGACATGATTTTTTTACAATTAGATAGAGGGAATCCAACGCTCTGCTATGTGAGTATTGAAATTTGGATTTAATTTTACAAAATTCAGGACATTTTACCCGTTCAGGACCAGTATAGAGCGAGAAACCATGGCAACCTTAGCCCTTATAACTTTTAAATTTTTTATTATCTTGGCTTTAGTCTGTGGAGAACAATGAATACAAGTGTTTTCTCCACCAAAATATTCGTAATTGTTCGAAATTGGCTATAAACTGTACCCTCATTCAACATAACCTAGAAAGTTTTAAGCAAATTTACCGCAAATCCAGAAAAGTTACTAGTTAGTAAGTTTGAATGAATGATACGAGTCATAACTGTAATAAACAATTACAAAATGCAACATGATTATTTAACTTGGTTGAAAAATTAAGTAGAAAAAGCTGAGAAATATACTAAAATTTTACAGTAGAAAATTTATTATTCCGAATGTCCTTGACTTTTCCAAAATTTTTATATAAAAATCAAGTGTACTTCCTTGAAATGATTTAACCAACAATTCCTTAGAATCAACATTCGTATTTAAATTTTCTAAGAAAAAGGTTAAAAAAAGCTGTGTTTTGTTTGTCTTAAATTCACCTGAAATTTAAATCAACAAAAATTTACGCACTCACCTATATACATATATGTATGTATGTATATAAAATTGATTTCTCTCCTGTTCACCTTTATCGCACTTGTCGACGTGTACACAATCTGATCCTTATTTGCAATTCTAATGAAATTGGATTATCGCCAATTCAGACGTTGAGTCTCGAGTACTTTTTTATTTCACAAATTTTTATTGATTTCCAACGGTGCGAAGATTACTTACGTATATAGCTGTATAACTGTGTATAGTTGTGTGTATGTATAGTACAGTTCGTTGTACCAAAAGCCAACCAAAAGCTACTTTATATATTTGTATACAAGCCACTATAACTTGTATTATATGTATGTATTTGTATGTCAAGACACTTTCACGCGTTGAGTCTGCATTTTGTTCTTTGTTATTAAGAAGTCAGCGCTCTAATTTCTCACAACTTGAAGTGTTTATGTCACAGCGTGCTGCTGCTGACTTCCTTAGAAGTTCATAAATAAAGCTGCACTACAAATAGAATTTACTTGTGAGGAGGGTACAATGTAGAAAATTTAATAATAGTAGAAGATAAAATTAATGTTAAATGAGACTGAAGTGGGATCAGAAGGTTTATTAATGAGAATAATTAGAGATAATTTATTATTTATTTGAGGTTGAATTTTTGAATTTCAACAGGAGCTTAATTTCTTATTTCTTTAGTACTTTTACTTCCGGACATTTTAAAGCTTTATTAAAATGCTGATCCGTGATCGCTCTCTCTATCCTCTCGACTTAAGAAGGAACAAATACGAAGACACTCGATTTAAATTCATGATCAATCGAAAAACTTCCCTCAACTTTCAACCACTCAGTGAGAAATATCGAGTTTACGAAAACAACTGATAAGATAAAATTGTGAATAAATACTCTCAGTCTCCTGAGAACATTTAAAAGTTAGTTGAAACTATGGTGAGTTATACAAGATGTGTTCAAAAAATAACGGGAATTTTCAAATTTCTATTTTTTTTATTATGTTGATCTACATGTCTTTATAGTACGATACATTTTTCCGTAGCAGCCACTAAGCTTAGATGTGTTTTTATGAACTTGGTGTACTTCACTGCTTGTTCGTGAATTCTTAGCCAAAACAACGATGTCCCAGCCTCAATATTCGCCAGAGACCTTTAAAAGGCCGTCGTTTTTCAATCGAGAGACCGCTGAAAGAGCCACAGGATATCCCAAATATTAATTTTGAGAAATGTCTCGACGATTGGAAGAAGAAAAAGAATTTTTTCAAAAAACGAAAATTCCCGTTATTTTTGAACACACCTCGTATATATTAGATATTTAGAATGACGTTAATTCGATTGCTGCAATAAAAGAAAGCCTGCTTACGGGTGCTTACGACGACAAATATACATATATATTTTTACAGACAGCCAAGCGACTTTAAAATCACTTAAGACCTTAAGGATCTCCTCTAAGATAGTAAAAGAATGCCATGAAATATTAATGGAACTGACTTCATACTACACGATAAACCTGCAATGGGTTCCTAGCCACAGTGATATTCCAGGTAACTGTGTGGCAGATGAACTAGCCAGATTAGGCACAACCTTAGAATTGGATCCGAGTAAGGAGGATATATGCATACCGTTGGCAACTTGTAAGCACTTAAATGATAAGCAGGTCATATATTGGACTGAATCCATGTGGATAGAATCTATGACTTGCTCAACTAGCAGGCAAACGTGGTCTAATTATAATAAAGAACTTTAGTTGGAGTTCTAACTGGTCATTGTCTTATTGGAAGACATGCCGACCGACTGGGGTTACCAAACAATGACTACTGTAGAAGCTGCCAAGAAATAGAAGAAGAAGAGACTGTTGTGCAAAGCATTGTACAGGAAAAGATTCACAACAATCGGACACGGTTTTCTAGACGACATCTCGGAAGTTGCGCACGTTAAACTTGTTGAGCTGCTCAACTTTATAAAAGCCTCAGAGTGATTCAAAGAGGACATGGTACGTCATTTGACAACCACTTTACCTACCTAATTAGATCAGAAACTTACAATTTTTAGAAAGAACTACTTAAGTCTTGAATATCCTCGAAAAAATTCTTAAGAGAACGCAGCTCTGATTCACTGATTAAAACAAGATTTAAGATGTTAGGAAAGTGTGACTATATTTTATATAATATTCCTGCGAAACATAAATAAATGTCCTGTGAGCTGATAAAATTCATAAAAGACCGGATATTCGAAGGAAGTACTATCCCTACTTTTATAGAACAATAAAATTTTACTGTGATTTCTCAACAGGAATTTTTCTAATAGTATCTTCTATCTTCAATTGCATTCCTCATTTAATTACCATTCAAGATAAATAGGTATGCTTGCATATGTAAATATGTATTTCATGAGTCAATGCACAAGTGCCTGCTCACATATGCGCATACCGCCTGTTAAACCGAGGGATAATAAAACAATGCCTACAATAGAATTTACATTGCAAAAACCATACCTACTTGACCTGATTTTGAAAAATTGCAGCAACAAAAACAACACACGAGTACAAGTAACTCACATCTCACAACAGCGCGCCATAGCATAGTTGGTGCCTTGTTGGTAGCGGGAAGTGCTAAGACATCCTAATATATTTACATTTAGCTATCTATGAGTCACCGGCACCGTATTTCACATACATACAGACATAGCGAGGCAATAAAATATGCACACATACGTACATATGTATATGTCTAAAGAAACTTCGACAAGTGAATGACTTATGCAAGGAACATGCAAACATACACACACACACAATTATATCACAAAACGTGCGAGTTGGTATGTATGGTATGTAATGTCCTACTCTTAGCGCACTACATATATATATGGCATACTCTTCATACAAAAGACATTAGATGTCATTAGCCCAAAAGGATTTTTCCGTTCGTCATAGCGATTTAATTGCCACAACCGGCGCTCAACGCCATAATTCGACATTTCCGGTGCTCGACTAATTTCTTACGCCATTCTGGTGCGACGAGCAGGAAGCACGGTGGAGTGTGTTGCGGTTGTGGTAGTGGTGTGCTTGGGAAATGAGAGCGGTAAGCCGCAAATGAGTGTAACCAGAAGAGTGTAAGCATGCAATAGATATTCATATTCATATATCACTTAAACAACCACACAAATATATTTTACGAATTCTCCGTGAAATCTCATTTACGGTACGTGGAGGTAGATACCCAGTAGAGATTTTTAGAATATTGGTAAAGATAATAGTATTTATCAATATACGAGATTTAATGAATTTGAGGTTATTTTTCAGCAGTTTCAGTTTAGAGCGCTGCAATAAATACTTTCAGACACATAAGCTTTCCCTACTAATGGAATAACCAGAGAATAATGCTTGATAACACAATCTCGGGTATATTATCCCAGTTCAGTGTTCAGTTCCACAAAAAACCCACTATTTTTAGTGTTTATGGCAATACAATCTTATTCTGGAACAATTCTTCTCGGTTTACTATATATGTATGCATAAAAAATGTCAAAATAAACTAAAAGTTTCTTAAACTCGAGTTTAATGTCAATTTCAGTATTTCACAAACACGAAAAAAAGAGTCGACAACTTTCTTGGTACTTTGAAATACAATTTGGTCTCTTTAAGTCTTAATTAACTTCGGATGCCTCAAACACCTTAAACACAAGGAATTATTTATAAATAAAAAACTCGAGTTTATGACTCCAATTTCATATACTATTATACACATACCTAAAATAGTATTTAATTCCTACTATGATATGGTTTTCCATGGCACATGTGGGCACTAATGCATATACTCCATATCATATCGAATGAGTATAAGTCGATTATGATTATGTTAAGAGTATGAGAGGTCAACTAGATATATACTGAAGAAGCTTTCCACGCGCTTCTACATTTGTTGTTGCAAACTGCACTGCCCCTACTGCGCAGTTACAAACAAATTCATTTTGCGTTGAGCTCCTTCTCTGAGCATTATATTTTAAATACATACTCTCTTTTTTAAATTATTATTGTTGTTGCTTTTACAAAATACTATATTCAACTTTTCTCTGCTTTCGAGTGTTTTATCTTTACTCCATAGTGAGAGAATATTTTTCGCAGTGAAACAAGAAAGAAATCCGAGAGAGACTTTCCTAGAGAGCTTTAGCATGCATAGTATGTGTCAAAAAATCAAGGATGTAAGGACGTTCAAACGTCTCAGTTCTGTACGTTATCTCTAATTCTTAGTGCGAACAAACTAAACTCGGTGGGTAAAATAGAGATCCTTTGCGGCTCCACAAAAGCTCACCAAGCTCTAACTGATCAGGTCAGCTATCATAAAACTACTTCTTATATTTTCTCGTTCCTCAACTTCTGTCGCAGACATTTGAGGCCCAATCTTTTCATAATGCCTTTCTTTGAATCATTGTTTTGTTGAAACCTTTAGAGTTAAGTTGTTTTTCTTTTCTCCCTAGTTTAGTGGGGTGGAGTGGACTCTTGTAATAAATTTTTAATAAAACTAAAAAATAAAATAAATTCATATGAGGACAAAACAAAGGCCGTATATGAAATAAGCTGATGCATTTTCAAATATATTAATTTCTAAGCATCTAGGCATCTAGGCATTTGTGTTAATTGGAGATAACCCTTTTTGATTGGGATAGCTAATTTGATTTAAAAAGACCAATCTTCCAGGTACTGAACTAAGAGAATCATTATTAAAATCCTTGAAATTATAGGTCTACAACTTTGCTTCCGCCGTTTTTTTTTTATTTGAAGCTTTTTTGTATAAAAACGGTTACAAAAATGTAATTCAAAATATTGGCCGTCGCTAGCTACTACTTTTGACCATCTTTCTGGCAGCATGCGTATTCCGTCGAGAATTCGGCTCAAAAAGTGACATTTTTTCAGTTGAGAATAAGTTTGGGATGCAAACACATCTCTACAACATATTTTGTTGGGTTAATGTTGACACAAATGTCCAAGATCGATATAAAATGATTTAATCGACCAGTGCTTGACCCTAGAGACATCTATTGGGAAACGGCGGAAGCAAAGTTGTAGACCTAATTATTTTCTTGAGACTATTTTTTGGAGCTGTATACATTAACTTTCGATAATTTCGAATTTGGATAAGTCCCATGAAGAACCTGCAGTCCTACAGATTAAACGAAACTTCTGATAATCTCTAAACTTTAAATTTATAATTGAGGGCAGATCAAATACTTTCACGTGGGAAATTTATACTCATAAAACGAAATTCTAAAAAAGAAGAAACAATCGCTAGCTGGCGCTGTTGTCAAAATATTATAAAATTATGTTTTAGCGAAGATTTTGTACATTTGTAAGGGAAAAAATACAATAAAATTGGGAACTTTAGGCGACTGAGAAAAAAATAAATAAAATTTGTGATGCAAAAAAAAAAACATTATTTATCCTTAGCAATATCCACAACCTGCAATCTAATACGGCTATGTAAGCTGACGTTGAGCAACACCAAAAGCTCCGTCAGGATCGGGAAGGACCTCTCCGAGCCGTTCGATACCAAACGAGGCTTCAGACAGGGTGACTCACTATCGTGCGACTTCTTCAAACTATTGCTGGAAAAAATAATACGAACTGCAGAACTAAATAGAGAGGGTACAATCTTCTACAAGAGTGTACAGCTCCTGGCGTATGCCGATGATATTGATATCATCGGAAGCAACAACCGCGCCGTTTGTTCTGCGTTTTCCAGACTAGATAAAGAAGCGAAGCGTATGGGTCTGGTGGTGAATGAGGACAAGACGAAATATCTCCTGTCATCAAACAAACAGTCAGCGCACTCGCGTCTTGGCTCCCACGTCACTGTTGACAGTCATAACTTTGAAGTTGTAGATAATTTCGTTTTTCTGGGAACCAGCATTAACAACACCAACAATGTCAGCCTCGAAATCCAGCGCAGAATCACTCTTGCCAACAGGTTCTACTTTGGACTGAGTAGGCAATTGAACAGTACAGTCCTCTCTCGACGAACCAAAATCAAACTCTATAAGTCGCTCATTATTCCCGTCCTGATGTATGGCGCTGAAGCGTGGACGATGACAACATCCGATGAGACGACTCTTGGGGTTTTCGAGAGAAAGGTTTTGCGCAAGATTTATGGTCCTCAGAACATTGGCAACGGTGAATACCTCAGACGATGGAACGATCAGCTGTACGAGTTATACGACGACATTGACATAGTTCAGCGAATAAAAAGACAGCGGCTACGCTGGCTAGGTCATGTTGTACGGATGGAAGAAAACACTCCAGCTCTGAAAGTATTCGATGCAGTACCCGCTGGAGGAAGCCGCGGAAGAGGACGACCTCCACTCCGGTGGAAAGACCAAGTGCAAAGTGACCTGGCTTCACTTGGTGTTTCCAGTTGGCGCCAAAAAGCAAAAAGGAGGAATGAGTGGCGCGCTCTGGTGGATTCGGCTATAATCGCTTAAAGCGGTTCCTACGCCAAATATATATATATAATATCCACAAGCTGAACAACTGTGTCCCAGCACTACGCATCCTCCAATGGAATTGCAATTCAAAAAGTGCCTTGTAAAATTAATAAAATGACGCAAACAATATTGTTTTATCCTTCACTTTAGTTCAGTGTCAGTGCAAACATGATTGCGAATTATGGAGCACAGTAGTTGCTGGCCTTTGTCCTCGAGATGTGATTTCCTGTGGCGCTTGGGACATACATACTATATAATGCACACATGGCTGCGAATATCTATATTGTAAAAATGTGTGTGTCCTCCAAACTGAAGAAACAGCATAAAACTTCTCGAAACGTCAAAACAATAGTGGCACTGTCGTGAAGGTTATAATTTACATAGTGTGGCTGCTACTTACTAACCTCGCTAACAAGCAAGTTTTATTTAATATTGGATTGGAGCACAAAACAAAAACCACACAAACGAAAAAAAATGAAAGACATTGAACTTTGCCGCACAGCTGTTTTTCAGCATATCTTGCCTTTGGCTGTTGGGCGAGAACCAGTTTCAGCGCCAGTTAACAGGTCCTCCCTTCGTATATGCGCATTGCATATTCCCACCATTTTAACCCACTCGCCAGAATCACGCGAAAAACGCTTTCGAACTTGCAACACTCGCTCTCGGTTGCGCACTCTCTCTCTCTCGCTCTGGTGTCTCTGCTGCATTTAAGGACAAACAGCTGTTCGTGGTCACGTTGTTTGCCCTAGCAACGTAGACGACAGTCCACCTTCGTGCGGAAAACACGTTTTCACAGCGAGTCAATGTCGCACAGGCGTTAGGACGCGTTGGAAGTTTATGGAATTCGCTGCTGCAAACGCGTAAATAAAATCACTAAACCACATTAAAAGAAACAGCAAATAATTGAAAATAAAGCAAGAAATGCATACAAAGTGTCTCGAAAACTACTGAGTGACTGAGTGCTGCTGTGTTCGTTTCAAGCAAATTGAGTGAGTTCAAGTGACAGGTGTCCGTGTGTTGGTCGGGGCAGTAGAAGAAAATCCAGCAATTCTACTTGCATTACCTTTTTTAGAAGTTGCTGGTTGTTGTTGTTATCGTCTGGCAGCAGGTTTGCTAGAACCTTTGCACCTCGCTGGCCTGCAACAGCAGCCAACAACTTCAGTCTCCGTGCAAATGCGGCCGCGGTCGCTTTGACCTAGCGCTAGTGAAAGATAATTTAGTGGACTTTTGAACCGAATTGCCGATATCACCTACGACAGCGTACACGAAAAACGACAACAGCGAAAAGCGGTAACTACCAAAAACTGCAATACATTGACAGTATGACTTCAAATTTCAGCGCAAAATGTGCTTCGCGTGGCAAGCCAACTGTCATACAATTCAATCAAAGTGACAGTATTTAATTTTTCTGCAAATGGAGTGATTAATTACGCGATGTGTGTGTGGCGATTTATTGCGGAAAGTTGGAAAATTTAAAATTTACTATAACGGGTTTAATGTGAACAGAAGTTAATGGAGAGCGTGTGTTATTCATTTGTGTGATTAATAGTTTTAATAACTCATTAGGAAAATAGTGGAAACCTTATTGGAATTTTTTGTGTAATTTGTATTGAGTTGGAATTACTAAATTGCATTAAATTTAAAATTAAATTAAAATATTAATGAAAAAATTAATGAAATGATGAAAACAAAAGAATAGAAAGCAATTTTTAATAAAAAAAAATCATTATTTTTTATTTTCTTATTAAAAATTAATAATAAAAATTAATTGTAATTAAATTAAAAATTAATAATAAATATAATTTATTTTTTTTTTTATTAAAAATTAATTATTAAATTAAATATAAAAATTGTATAGATTAAATTAAAGTAAAAGGTACAAAAAATATTATGAAAAAATGAAATATAATTTTTGAGTTGGAAATAAATTGGCATCAAGCAATTTAATATTATTTAAATAATCTTCAATACCAATAATCATAAATATAAAAAATGAGCGTTGCCCACTTATGGGTCAAAAACCATAGCTCAAAATCTACTCAACCGATTTCAATGAAATTCGGTGCATCATACTTTTTTGACATCCTGATATAACTTCCCATATAATGCAGTTTTGAATTCCTTCCGATTTGTTCACTTTATAATATATACATTAGGAGCCAATAAAGATAGCGGAATAAAACTTTACCCAAATACTATATTTGTTATATGGCATCACTTGTGGAAAAATTGTCGAAATATGTATATAACTTTTCAAGGCCCCGGATATCGAACATGAAGAATTCAGTGCCTAAGTGTAGACCTCTCATATTTTAATGTAATTCAGATAATTTTTTTTTCTTCTCATAGTGTGTCTCTGTTTCGAAAATGGTTAAAATCGGGTCATAACTTTCCCTAGCTCCCATATACCTAATTATAGGTTTTTCAAAAATACGATGAGCTTTATACCTTATAACTCGGTTCATATGTGAAATATCTGAGACAAATTAAGTGAGCATTTGCCTTGGACATAGTGTACCTTGATGGTGAAAATAAGTGAAGTCGGAAAAAATCGCAAAATTTCCTCAGCCCTCATGTACCAGAAAAAGTTCGAGTTTTCCGAGAAAAGTTAGTCAAATTCATACCAAACTATACAAAAATAAAATTTTGTTTAATTTGAAATTTGCAACACTTTTCTAAAACAAAAAAGATTCCAGTAAAAAACCCATGTAAGGTATTTTAAATAAAAAAAAAAAAAAATTGAATCAAAAAAAATATTTTTTAGATTTTTTGGATTGAAGTATCCATTGAAGGTTGTTGTTTTTAAAATATTTTCCCACTATTTTTTATAATAATAATTATGAATAGATTTGCCATAAAAACGATACTCATTGTAGATCGTTTCTAGTACAGAACCCTACCGTTCCCATGATAGATCGGTCTGCATAACGGGAATATCTCAACATGTCATCTCGATAGCAGTTTTCACAACTATTTTTGAGATTGTTTTCAACAACAACATCGATTTTATGCTTGTTCTTGATTTTATAGTTTCGGAATTAGCTTTTCATGTTTCCAGGATTCTATCCGGGCTATTCTCTGGTAAATTTCCTATACATTAAGATTATGAAAAGTCATATATCACATAACGGCCAAAATAAAAGTTTTCGAGAGATCTACTACATTTCATTGGTGCGCCAAATTTTGAAAATATCTCGATAAATCTTACTAGTCTTTTAATAAAGTTTTTAGATGAAAAGTTTTTAATTTACTTTTTTTCTTGTATTAATTAGGAGTTTAAAAGTCCTATAGAACAAAAATTTCAGGCAGAACAACGAAAAAAAAAATCATAAAAAAACACAAAAATGAATATAAAATTTAACTACTTATAATATAAATACAATATTATAAAATTATATGAAATAAAATATAAATAAAAATAATAATTTTTCTTCTAAAATCGCATTTCAATAACACAAAATGGATTTTCCAGTTTAGTTTTTATTAAATTTGCGCATCTAATTCGCTTAGTGCTTTTCCATGTTGATTTGCGCTTTATTCTCCCCGCGTTTGTTTTCATAGCAACTTCGCGAGTTAACTGGCATTTGCTTGCATAACCTGCGGCCTACCCTTTGACCTCCACAGTTTATTTGCAATTTTTGTTTGATTTGGCTGTGTGAGTGTACACGTATACATATACATGATCATGTATGTTATTCGTAAACATTTACACGTGTGTTCGTTGTTTAACCCGTTATAACAAGTATTTTTTGTTGGCATAAGCTCCGACTATTCATGAAAGAAATTTTGAAAAGTAACTTGCTTCGAAAACACTCTCTTCATACGTATTATAATACCATAAATCACTTATCTGATTTATATTTGTGCAAATTACTTTCGCAATCATTTTACTTTCGTTTTTCTTTTTTTATGGCTTAAAGCGTGTCTTTCTGTTCGTTAGTATCTATAAAATAACGATTATAGTGTAATGACTTGTGCTTACGAGCTTTTTGGTTATAACGGTGTATTACAACAACACTAATCATTTTTTTTTGTTTGTATGAATTTTCATATATTTTTGTTGCTTTTGTCTTTTGTTTTTACACACTTTGCTTGCCATAAATGCAACTATTGTACAAGTTGCACCGACACCTACACGAAATCTGTTGTATAACGGCAAAAAATAGACGGCACACACTCGTATTTAACAGTTACTTAGCAATAGTCACGAGTATCTCTGAGGCTGTGCTGTGCTATGCTTAACATTACAGCCTTTAACATAAATATCTGATATTTGGCGTATGCCAATAAAAATTGAGTTGATTGCGTTGAGTGCAGTGAGTGACTGTGTGTTTTATATGCATTAGGGGTGTTCTTAATTGTTTGGATTTTTTAAATGGAAAAGTAGTTGGTATAAGTGATGGATTTTAATTAATAAAATAAAATGAAAAATGATTATACTATGTAGATATAAAATTTTTTTTAACAAATATTAAGAGTTGCCAGATCTGAACCGAAAACTGTAGTCTAAACTGAGTTGGAGTTTTTCTAATTTATTTCGAAATAAGGTTTAAAATTATATTTAAATTTTTGAAAAAAAAACACTTTTTGAATAAAATATGTATCAAAAAATTAAAAAATTATTAATTATATTATTAAAAAAAATTGAATCACTTTCTCTGAAATTTATTAATAATAAACTTCTAGTCTTAAAAGAGCTTCAAAAAATTCAAATTCACTTAAATCCAATCTTAATTCAAATAAAATAAATTGAAAAATGAAATATGGAGTAAGGACAACCCTAATATTATAACTATAGTTGAATTCAAACAAGCCACTCTAAATAGACAACAGTCGAAAAACAAAAAAGCATTATTTTTTGTTTTTTTAAATTAATTTTTTTTTATTAATTTTTTTATTATATTTTAATTTCTTTGTTGTTTCTTTATTATTATTTTTTTATAATTTTTTTTTTATTTTTTTAAATTTATTTTTACTTTTTATTAATTTTTTTATTTATTTTTTTTATTTTTTTTTTTTGTTTATTTTCTTTTTTTTAATTTTGCCATACGCGTTTTGTCTCATTCCAAATTTTGTCTACACAAAATTTTTAAATTTCCAAAAATATATCAACCAGTCTGTGTTCCACATCTCATACATTCAAATATTAATTTACATCTTTCAAAAAGCACATATCAAAAAAAAATTTTACATATTTCATATTCCAACGCTTTTTTCGTGTGTCAACCAAAACGAAATTCCACAATTTCTGAAATAAGTATTTTTTCACTAAATAAATTCGAAAACACGCAACAAATCGCCAAATACGCTGTGCAATTTTAATTACAAAGCATCCAGCAGTAAATTACATATAAAATAAATATTTAAAAATTCTACAATCTCGACGCCATTTTTTTCAGCGGTGTGCTAAAACAAAAATTAATTACAACGTGCTTATCGTGTGTGAATAAATCTATTAACTTCTCCAAACGCATATCGAACGCAAACTTTTCGAATTCGAACGGTAAAATAAAATTTTAACGATATAAAGAATTTGCAAGCGAAATAAGTTTGTGCAAGCAACATAAAAATTTCAAGACAAACATTCAAAAATACTTACAAATCCACGTCGGTGTGTGTACTTATTTGTATGCCCACCACCTGTACATTACAAACGCTAGTTGTGCCAAATTCATTAGCGTTGTTGTTGTTTGGTTGGTGAACACTAACCTTAAGCTAAGCGCCCACCTCTAAAAGACAGTTGCTTTTTGTTGAACTCCGAAGGCGAACCTGTCGCACTATTTTTTTCCTATTTGCCAATCGCCAAAATTTTGCTCAAGTGCGGAAGAAATCCACAGATTAGCCGATTAACGCCAACAACTAACTACAAAACCAAGGTAATGTAAACAATTGTCTTGAGCAGTGATCAAAGCTAATTATATTTATGGTAAAAAATTGAAATGTCCGATATTTCTTTGACTCATTTAAAGAGACATATCGTACCTACATATGTCTAAGCTAAATCAAACGCTTTGGAACAAGGTTAACAGCCGTACTTAAAATTACTTTGTCTTGACGTCTCTGAATCTACTTTTTTATAAAAATCTTACCTTCAGTATCCAAGTCAAACAATCGACTTTCTTGTTTTGGGAATGTTCGATAACTCTAGTCACAGTTAACTCATGACTTTATAAATCTGAAGTCTAGCGTAATCTGAAAGCAGTAAGTAATGATGTTTAGACTAGATCGTTCCTTTCAAAGAAGCTCGAAGAAAATAATTGAGGCAATTAATATGAAAGACAAATCTTGAGATATATCAAGATTGGACATTTTAAAACAGTTAAAGGAGCTTCAGGCAGCTTATTCCTCCGTAGTCCGAACTAATTCGTTACAAAACTTTTTTTTTTAACCATTCTAGACAACTTTTATGTCTGTCTACTGTATGAAGTTCCCTTTCATGAATCATCTCCAGATGTTTTATCCAATCGCCTGAACTACTGAATAAACCATGAATATTACCAGTTTCAACTTCGTCTTTGAGAGCGCCTCTATCGGTTTTTGAAAATGAAGGGAATCTTCTACACCGATTGGCTCGAAGTTGCTGAGCTAAATTTCAACGTTTTATGATGAAAGAACCTCTGAAGTTTATGAGATTAAGGCTCTTGGCGCCATTTAACTACATACGGTCGAATATTTTTTTAGTTCGAAGTAAAATACTATACAAATTACCTTCCATAACTAGAGGCCTCTCTAACTTGAAGTAATTTTGTGGATTATGGTGATTCGAGGTAGGGAAGTTCAACTGTATATCAAAGACAAAGCTAAGGAGGTTGTTCTTCATGAAATCTTATGCTCAGCTGAAACTAAAGTTCCTTAAGACTGTCAAAATAGTACAGGTCACATCCTGAAGGCTCTAGGTATCAAAAGTACAAATATTATATATTGTTGGAACGATGAGATCTTGTGAGGAAACGCTATAGGTTCTTTGGAATAAACAATCCAAACTTCAAAAGATTATCTCAAAGCAAAAAACGGTTTGCATTCTGGAAATGATAAAATATTTTTCTTAGTTAATAGACTCCAGAAAATCAAGTACGTCCCTAGGATCATATGGGAAATCTAACCTAACCTAACTCCTTGGCGAGTATATACACAAATAATAAATAGATTACAAAAAACATATGTGATTTAAAGGTTAAACGATAGACAAGAAGTCATTGAAACTTTGACTTTAGGCGTAAACGTCTACTAACATCCACCATAAACATATGTATGTACACACAATCGCATAATTATCGTCGTCTGTTCGTCAATTACTTTTTTCCCTCTAATGTGACACGTCGAAATCAAGACCAAATGGCGGGCAATTAATCATGGCAGTAAAATAAAACATGGTTTAATCAGGTTGTAGCAGAAGAGAGCAGTCAATAAAAATGAAGCAAAAACAAAGCTCGTTAAGTCTTACGCCGAAAATGAGATTGCAGCAAGATTTGAGACTAGAGACTTATTTGGTTAGTGAGTTGCGTAGGGTGCAATTGAGTTCACACTTGTACATGTCAAAGGCGAGCAACGGCCAGACGGTAACCAGACGCAGCCTCAGACAGACATTACAGTAACGAGTCACACTTATGATGAATTTTAGAGTAGATAACTCATGGCGGCGAGGTTAATGAGCAATTTATGTACTATGTGTGTATCATATGTAAGAATTTGGCAAAATTTTGCTTTCATTTAGAAAGAGAAGTTAAATGGATGTCTTAAAACATGAATATATTTATTTAATAAGATCTGGTTTCTGGCTAAAATACCGTATCACACACTTCAGAAATTTAATGTAGTTCTCATGGATGTATATGGAGTTGTTTTGAAGTCGCTTCAGACATTCCGATAATTACGACAATTTGTAATTTATTATATAAGTATTAATTTAAAAATGTAAAAAAAAATATGTGAAAAACGAAGCCCAATAGTTGACATATCATTCGCTCATTCGCACCTCAAAAGTATAATATCGAACCTGAAGTTTCGGAATGAATAGTCATTAGGTATAGTGGGATCAAATATCACTCTTAGATTATTCACAGTAAAAGATTAGGCGTAACTGATTAATAGTATAAGCGTTGATCAGTATTATGGTCTGACCTAAAATCGATCTTTTGGAATTTTTTCGAAGATATGAGATTCGATGTGGGGTTCGAAAACAATGCTGTCGCCATGAGTTGTTGTGATCTACAGGAACTGAAAATTATATCCAAAAAGGTCCTCCAGTTCTGTAAGTTTTAAATTCGGAACCAGCTGATGGTAACTGATAAAAGCGGAGACTTCTGAGGGAGAAACAAATATAACCAATTCTTTTATCAATGATACTCTACTTTGGGTTTGAAAACATGTTAATGGAACGATATCCACTCAAACACCGTCCATATCTGAAATAGCAGATTTCATGTAACACTCAATCAACTCAATAATTTCAGAAAGTCATTAACTTGTCAAATTATCTCTGTAAATACCAAACTACATATATCGACTAATTAAAACGTATCTACATATTTATCACACTTCAAAAAGCGATCAAAGCACCGACGTACAACATACGCCTCTGCAGCGTGCTAAAATCTCACCTTAAGCTGTGCTGTGCTATGCTATGCTATGTTACGTTATCCATACTAATTTATTCCTTTTTCTACTCAATTTTCAATTAGCATTAATACTTAATTATGCTAATTAGTGAAAAATTGTTGCACGGCTATTTAGTCGGGCTGTGGCGCCGTCTGTGGGCGAGATGTGCGCTTAAAACTCGACCGCCTTCGTCGTACTGTCGCGTCGTGACTCATGGTTTTTTACACGTTTTTTTTTTTGCTTCAGTAATTGCTTTAAGATACCTTTTTCTAATTTTCATTTTTTATTATTATTTTCTGTTTTTAATTTTTGCACTCTTTTGCTAAGCGTGAAATTTAATGCTCATTAAATTCAAATTAATTCAAGGACATAGTCGCGTAAAAGCGGGTTTGCATGTGTTTCTGTTGAAAGAGAATAAAGAAAATACGGTATTAAATAAGGGTTAGAGAAACGTATAAATTAAAAATTAAATACTCTAAGCTATGGGACAGAGTGTAAGCAATAAGGGGTAATCGGAGATAAAAAGCTAGCTTAAGGATATTTCAAGGTTACAGTTGAATTACAGGTGTTATGTTAAGCTGTATGCAATGAGAAAAATATACATTTCCAGGCTTAACTTTTGCTTCTATGTTCTTTTTTATTTATTTTTTTACTATATGTTTTGCTTCTTGTCACATACATACAAAGGTAGTCAAAATTATTAACACATCGGACGCTTTTTTTTACAAGTTTCACACAAAAATCTTTCGCTTGTTGTTGTTGTTGTCGCAGGGTAACAAAATGATATGTTGTTGTAAACCTTGATCTATTCCCGAGTGAATGAAGTCGGTTTGGCAAGAATAGCTAGAAATATGGCGGAGAAATAAGCAAATGAACTGAAGACTCGGAGTAGTCAAAAGTATTTACACTCCGCGATTTAGCCTTTATCCTTGGATTTGGTTTAAGCAAGAGTAGTGATTGGCTTCTATTACATTCATAACTAATTAACAAAGGCTTAAATATATAAAATTTGGTAAATAAAATGCCGAGACCAGTGGAATTAAGGACTATAACTAGATTTGAGACTGTTACTAAGTTTAAGACTCGGGTTTCGGCTTCGGAGTTAGTTAAAATTTATAGAATTTGATGGAATACAGTTTATAATGTTGCAGCATCATCGAATCAGCATATTGCATGAACAGTCAATGATGCTACACTGCTCAGGACCTTAAAAAAAGTTAACATAAATGCCTACGTTGTGCATAAAGTTGACCACTTCCGAAACCAAAAACGCGATATGCCTCTCATTTGTCTTAAAAAGCATCCTAAAGCCTGTCGTGGGCAGATAAACCTGAATTTTAGTTCCAGGGCTTCTTTAGTAAACGCGTTATGCAGTTACCACGTGAGAAGAAGAATAATGCAGTTTAGACGCTAAATAGAGTCGGGAGTGACATTTTTTGATTTTTTGATTATTTGGGGAAATTTTCCTTACTTCTGTTTTGGAGATTTGGTACTAATTTAGGGACCCTAAATCATTCGGATATATCAGAATTCACATGACCATGCGTCCGTCGGCCTTTTCCAACTATTGACTACATTTTACAACATGATAATGCTCCATTTCATAAAGGATATTTACCTACAAAAGTTTTAAATGAAGCAAATCAAGTTGACCTCCGCACAGCCCTGACCAAAACTTTAGTCAAAATGTTGGGTCTTTCGTTAAATATCAGAGGACAATTGATATAATAACCGAAAACGCCGAAATTACCGACATTTGGTCTAAATTAACTGTTAACTTAACGCACAATTGTGTTGAATCAATTCGGACCATAAAGCAGGTCGGTATTGATGCCAATGGTAATGTAACCAATTATGAATTTATCGCCTTAGAATAGGAATTTATACTGAACATTAAAATTTTATAGTTATCATTAAATAAGAACAGGATAATAGAGTTCAAGTTGTGTGTAAATACTTTTGACTACTGCGAGTCTTCAGTTCATTTGCTTATTTCTCCGCCATATTTCTAGCTATTCTTGCCAAACCGACTTCATTCACTCGGGAATAGATCAAGGTTTACAACAACATATCATTTTACCCTGCGACAACAACAACAACAAGCGAAAGATTTTTGTGTGAAAGTTGTAAGAAAACGTCCGATGAGTAAATAATTTTGACTACCTCTGTATGCTGCCTGTAAAATGTATTTTGGTCTAGCTCTAAAATGCCTCTCATAACATTATCTTTGAAACTATGTTTACTTATAAAACAATATTACTTTTATAACTGTTTAATTAACCCATAGTTTTATTTATAACTTTTCAGGTAAGCAGTCGAAATTTTACTTCTTCAAATTATCAGTCGGATATCACAGTAAGTTAGTATATTTAACGAATACGCGCTTTAAGGGGTTACAATTTTTTTTTGCTTATTAATTTAACTAAATTTTCAAGTCGATCCGAATAATAGTATATATTTCCTATACAATGTCCTACGATTTTTGAAAAATATTAAAAATTGCCAAAATGGCGTAGTTCTGAATAAAAAATTCGTTTTTTTTTTTAAGGTAAAAATGGTCTTTTTTTAATGCCAAATTGACAACCAACCAATCAAAGAGTTCGTAGGTCTAGTAAACATAGGCACGAATACTCAGTTTAAATTTGAAGTCGATCGGTCAATGTATCGTTTCGAGAAAAACTCGTTTTAAGTTTCTCTTTAGAACGCTACCATTCAAAAACTATTAAAGATACGATCTTAACGCTTTCACAGGATATTTTTGAAAGTATAAACTATAGAATAAGCAAAAAATAAAAAAATGTCGCACTGGCCCCTTAAAAATAGGTTATTGTGAAACAAATTTTTACAATGGGTTCAATGTTTTCAATTAAAATTTTATAACATCATTTCTTCTGGATTATTCGAATTCATAGGGGTTAAATTGAAGGTCTCCAAACGAAAATCAAAATGGTGCCAATCCTATAATTGTCATCTGTCATCTGTTTGATAACTGTCATTTTAGATCTATTTAATAACTGTCATCTGACAACAATTTGACAAATAGTCATGTAACCTCCGTTTGATAACTCATATGACAAGGGTGACATATGACAAGGTGATGTCATACCTTTAAAACTAATTACGTAGAGATTTTTTCAAGGATCTGTACTAAATTTTTTCGAAAATAATTTCTAAGAAAGCTTAATCTACTATAATTGATATACTATCGCAGCACAAGGCAAAAAATGGTATCTAAAATAGGGACAGGTGGTCCATAACATTAAGGAGATTGGTCCCCGAACTCAAATTTTTATAGGCATCTGTAAATTTATTATGATTCTTTAATTGTTACTACAGCCTCTAATGTTCAACGGAGCTTATACATTCTTTTATTGTTAATCTTTTTTCTTCTCATTTCTATACTCCCATTCATTTTTATCAAACTTATAGATTTTTCACACACAATGTGTGACTAACATAAAAATTACAGCAAATCTACAATAATTTTTTTTTTCAAAAACTTGTTCTTTTTTTCACGCTCATCTTCTTACCCAACCATAATATGCTGACAAGGCCAAAGGAAATTGCGGCACTTATGATATTTTCTACTAAATTATTTAAATTTCCATAAATAACTGCAAAATGCAACGTGTGAAGCCCACTACTCGGTGTTTGCTATTGTTGTTGTGCGTCGTTTTTCTCTGCTTAACTACTGCATGCCGTTAGACAGATGAATGCTGCTGTTGTTGTTGTATTTAGTTGGTATTGCCTTTACATACATGCAACCATGTGCTTTAAATGATTAAATTGCATAACTGCAAAAGCGAGTGAGGCCGTTGAAAAGTCATTGCTTACGCTACAGAGCACACACCACTCCGATGATTGCTTTGCCTTTCCTGCATCCGTGACGAGCATGTAAAAATGTATGTATGTATATGAGTGACTGGCGCGCTCAATGTCCAGACCACCATAGACCAGTTAGACGTTGTGTAGTCCAGTTTACATTTCCCTGCCAATTGTGGATAGTACAACTAACGGAGCTCCCATTTTTTCGCACATTTTCCTAATGCTCGCAATGATAGCCATACAAACACACATATATAAATATATATACAGATATGATATGATATATGCATTCACTATGTGCCGCTAAAGTGTTTATGCTCAGCAAGTCATTGCAGTAAAACTCAATTTGTCAGCGCGCAAAGCTATTGACCAAGGCAAGCACTCGGTCGCCTGGACATTGTTTCCTGCCAAGTTATCCGCTCTTAATGGCCCGGCTCTTTGTCAATAGTAGTGCTTATATTGGTTGTTGTCGTTTATTAGTTTATTAGACAGTTAGCTTCGTGCGGCGTTGGAGGTGGGGAGTGGGAGATTCTTTTGCCCGTTACTGTTAAGCAAAGATTGCTACTGTTGCTTTTTGATGAAATATGGCTATTAGCAGAAGTGCTGGTAATGTCATTATGTAATAAGTTCCAATATTCATACATATGTATATTCGAAGGACAGATTAATCAGTCATAGCCTTAATTTAATGAACCAATAAATAGCTTTTAATTACTTCGAAAGTTATAGTACTTTCGGTATGCCTCGAGTTGTTGGTCTTGTTTTTGTGAAGAAATGTCTCGTGTTCGTATTGCGGTGTTTAAGAAACCCTAAACTTAATTTGACACACAAATTTTTAATTGCCTTGGGCTTGGGCACTCGCGATTGGAATTCTAAAATCGTTATTAGTTGGATGAAAACTAACAGGATCTAGAATAATTCTAGCTTCCATAGGTTCGATTATAAATCTATGGAGAAAATGTTCTTTGTAACTATAGTTCCACATTATATGTAGAGACAGATGATATTGGTAACTTAAGATTATTACAGAACCAATAATTCTAATATTTTGAGATCCTGAAATGGGGTTAAGTTGAGCTCAGAAAAAGCTGAAATTTATCATTGGCACCACAATGTGATGATTAAAGATTAAAAACAAAGTAAATGCAGTGAAATATAATCCTTAGACATCCGGGAACACCTCCTTTGTATATTAATATTTTCCAGTGAAATTTCGTTGTTTCTTTTGGTTGATTCCAACAAAATCGGTTAGGTTAGGTTGTAAGGCTGTTCCCCAAAGGGAAACACACGTAGACTTTAAAATACTGTCCTTTGTGAAGCCTGGATCCCCCCTCGATTAGCAATTAGGAGTCGAGAAAGCGCCCTGACTCTACTACAAATCTGCAGAGATTTTTAACTTCTATATTCGCTATTTTGCGAGCCTACTCAAAAAAGTGAGATCCTAGAAATATCTTACTTGATCTCGCAAAGGCGGGACATTCCAAAAGAAAGTGATGAGATGATTCCACCTCATTCTCCTCCATGCAGCTTCTACAGCTAGCATCCGGTAAGATTTTTAACCTTACAGCGTGGATCCCGATGGGACAATGGCCAGTAAGAACCCAAACGACTAAGGAGAGGCAAGGTTTACTGAGAGCGAAAAGTTCGGTAGACCTACCGCGGTTTACCTTAGGCCAGAAGGATCTTGCGACTGCGCATGTGTTAGTAACTGACCAGCGCCTACCCAGCCCAGCCAATGCCCATATGTTCATTAGCAAACCGCAATAGGACAATGGTGCTCCTACATGCTTCCATGCTTCTAATAATGAGTCCGTCGTTCCTGACCTTGTAAACTCAACAGCCTTACAATTCCCCGCGATTCCGCAGTGGCCAGGAAACAAAATCGGTCGGTTTTAAGGATATTGGGATTACTAACGTTTTAACCAGGGCTGGAAGTGCTCTTGAGAATTTTATATAACACTTTTAAAATAGTGATTGAGTGGTTTTTGTTAAGAATCATGAAAACTTTCATCTGAATTGTAGAACTATACTTATTCAGAACTTTGATTTTGAGTGTTCTAATATGCTTTTTTAACTTTAGTTCAAAATCTTGTTCCTATACAATTTCATTTAATTAATCATTTTCGATTTCGCTTTTCTTTGCCTGCTATAATTGATCATTCTCACTCGAAAAAAATCTACCTATAAAAGCCGTAAAAGATTTGTCCATTCTAAATAACAAAAATATTATTGGTAAATTTTCTTAAAGTAGCTTAAATTTCCTATTTCAACTAATATTGATTAGACCAGTTGTTTGTTCGATTCGTCAGTCTGATAAAGTTTTAATAAATCGAAGAAACCTTAATCAGAAGCTGATTATTGTAGGTAACCTTTTAACAATATATTTTATACAATTCCAGTGTCTAACCAGTTCAGTCCTTAAGTTCAAGTTAAGTTCAATTTAAATTAAATATTTCCTTAGTACTAAATCTCAGTACAGAAGAAATTGGCAGCTACTAAAAACTAATAAATATTGAAATTCCAAGATAAGAATCAGCAATCGAACGTTTGCCTACCGCATTGACCCCAATTACAAGAATATTTCCAAACATAAACTCAAAGCTTCACATGCAAATACACAGCTGGTGTTTGTCCAACATTGCAGCAGTGCATTGACACTAGAAAATATGGCATAAGCTCGGCAACCCTCTCCATAAGCGCCACCCACTCACTTTGCCAGCTGCTGTCTGTGTAATTGCATTTGCGGTCGCACAAACACACACACATACATCCATATGTGAGTGCATATTGTCAAATGCAGCACTTTGACAAGCACTGCAGTAGCTCTTGCACTCACACATAGGCACACACACACACGATGCAATTGCCACTTAAGTGTCCTGCTGTTGTGTTGGCATTGTTGCAATATTGCACCAACAACCAATACAAATTGTCACCTACATGCCTAGATACATACAGTGTAATACACATGTACCGGCACACTTACGGAGGACGGTACAAGTTGCATGCAACGAATTTTAAATTGCCACCACCCAGTTTGGTTGCTGCAGCACACTCTCGAGTCATAAGTTGATTGGAAGCTTTTGTCAAAACTCGGTAGGCGATATACATACATATTTGGTGAACGTTTTTGCTTCCAAATTTGTGTTTATACTATTCTACTCTACGTATTTTTGTGGTCAACATATTTTCGTCGGAGATAGTTCTATGGATAGTTTTATAAGAACACCTAAAGCCTAGTCAATAACTTAACTAGCCATAACTATCATTTCACCATAGATCGCTTAAGGTAATAATTTTGGATTTGGATTTTGGACCAAGAGATTGACAAGACTGGGTCGAGGTAATGGTAGTTACACCGAAAACTATACAGTCCTAAGATCTCAAGAATCTTAGCATGTCACATAAAAGTTCGTCATGAAAATCGAACTCTTAGTATTTCGGTCTCTAAACCCATTTCTTTATATATAATATATCTGTATATGAGAAGGGAATTTTTATTAGTTTGTGTTAGTTATGAATAATTTTGGAGGAAGGACTTACTCCCTCTTAAACGTAACGACTTCCAGTATAGATTTAAATTCAGCTGTCTGCGGTTGAATTGAGTACCCTAATACTATATACTATTAGATGTTGTTTAATTTCAAACCTCTTATCAATTTCTAATTGGAGGTGTAGTGTGTATAGCTCCGGACTAAACTTGAACAAGAGAGCATTGTAATCTAAAATTGAAGTCAGTTTATAAAAAGTTTTTTCAAAGCAAACGACGCCATATTTTTCCCCGCTCTTTTAACATTTCTCTTCAGTAAGGTTTGCGATTTCATCATGGAATGATAGACATTCCAACAACGAGTCGAAATTATTAAAATTTACTAACGAAATTCAGTGTCAATGACCTCAATTTTAAGAGTGTTACGTCGAATTTATGGTCCTCATAATCGTCCTGTCAGATCAACTATTAAGCGTCTAGTGGAAAAATTGTAATCCACAGGCACAGTACAAAATGTTCCCGTGCCAGTGAGACAAAGAAGTGCCCGAAGTGTCGAGAATATTGCTGCCGCTAGCGCATCAATTGGGGAAGACCCGAATTAGTCTCTCACACGTCGTTCTCAACCGTTGGTCATCGCTATGATGGCATATTTTGCGAATAGATCTTGACTCTGGATCAAATTGATGCAAGAACTGAAGCCGCTTGACCACCAGAATAGTTGTATGTTCGTGAATTGGGCTGAGCAATAACTTGAAAACTCCATGAGTCACCATTGCATTCCGAAAAAATTACAGTTTGATGTGGTTTATGGGCCGTCGGTGTCATTGGGCCGTACTTCTTTCATGATGAACAAGACCGGCGTGTTACTGTGAATGGGAATCGCTACCGCTCAATGATAACCGAATATTTTTGGTATGGACTTGGACAATATGTGGTTCCAACTGGACGGCGCTTCAAGCGACACAGCGAATGTCGCAATCGATTTATTGAAAACCAAGTTTGGTGAACGTGTTATAAAACTAGCGACGGTTGATGAACTTCGTAAAAATTGCAGAGACTTCTGAAAGCATGCCCGTGGTGGCCATGCAAAAGCAGAAAGTCAAAGAGTAAAATAATCCAAAATTTCTGTTGTTGTTGTTGTAGCAGCATAAAACAGTCCCCAAATTATTTCGAGAAATGCAGTCGATTAGAAAGTCCTTTCCGTATAAAAATCCGGGTCCGTTCCGGTTACATAGCATCGACTGTCGTAAGAACCGTTAAAATTTCTGTTGTTCCGATCCCCGCTGACTTCGGTCTATGAACTCAAGTTAATTATTGAGCCACGCATTAAATTTCTAAAATGCAAATCTAGCTGTTAGATTAGTTAGTACGAAGAATTTTTTGGTTAAAAACAAAGAGACAATGGACACGAAAGCAATTCTGATCCCAAAGAAGTAATTTTAAACTTAGTTTCTTAAGATCAGAAGTTTATGAAATTTGCTGTTCATTTTCTGCATATTTTTGGGGATTGAACTGCCGGTATTAGCACAATGTGCCAGGCTAATACACCTAATTTTCGGTCCACCATGAGGAAACTATGGATTTAACTACATAAAACCAAAAATTTGTCCCCACTTTACCGGTGAATCACATGCCTTGAGCGCAACTTCATTTCTCCCCATTTCTTTTCACTCCAATCAACTACACTCGCCGCTCAATCATTGTTACTGAACTATGCACCGCAAATTGCTCCCAATACCCAACAACGGAGCACCGAGTGGGCTTGCAAAACACACAAACGCACGCACTCACTCACTAACAACACAAAGCAAAAAAGAAAACAAAACAAACCAACAACCGGCCGGTATTTGAGCGCAGAATTTTGCTGCTTTTGCTGTTAGTGGAGCAGATACTCGCATGCCAAAATGCAGAGGCGTCGCCATTGTCGGCGTCTGCGTCGGCGCTTACGCTCACGCGCCAACGTTCAAGCACACGCGCCGGTGCTACTGCTGCTGCACAAGGAATCGCGCTTGAATGCTGATAAAGTTGAGCGGAGTTGAGTTGAGCTTGGCTGGCTGGCTGGCTGTCGAGGTTTGAAAGTGCGACTAACCAGCGGCTGCAATAACAATAATGTAAAGTTTAGTCTTTCTTGTGCTTTATTGTTTTTATTGTTGTTGTAATTTATGTGCATCCGAATGTTAGTTTCTGTCTTTTTGTTGTATTCGCATTGGTTACTTACTGCAAGTGTTGGAGCGGCCGACAGCGGTTCGTTGACGTTGGCGTTCGCATCGCTGCCGCTGCCGCTGCTGTCGCCTTCATTACCGCTCGAATGCTTGCGATTCTCCAAAAACGTGTTTAGTGTTTTGTTGGCAGCACAGAGAGGCGGTTGAATATTTTATGTTCGTTTATGTGCATACTCGTACATACATACTCGTACTGCTGGTCATACATATTTATTTTTCGCGAATAGCAGGTTATTCGCCGTGTTGTTACAAAAAAAAAATAAAACAAAGAACAACAAAAACAGCAGCAAACAAAAAATTATATGAAACAAAGTGATATGAAAAGGTGAAAATCTAGAAATAATCGTGGCTCACAAAGAGCAGAAGAAACCCAGTGCTTCTTTGTTCTAATCAGTGATTTTTGTGAAATTAGTAGTTTATAAGAAGAATTTGTATTTTTGTTATTAAAAAATTGTGAACAAAAAATTTTGTGTGCAAACTAAAAAAAAAAAAGAAAACAAAAAAAAAAATTATAATTTAATCGTCGCATTATGCATATTTACCAACTCAGTGTGTATTAGTGATTTATAAATGCAATTAATTTGCGTCATTTGGTGTTTTTGTTTTTTTGAAAAGTAAACATCGCTACAACAACAAATCCAATAACAAGCAAAACTGTTTAGCAGCCCAAGAGAACGGAGGATTAGCTGTTTCCCCATTTATCTGTCGGCATTTGAAAAATTAAAGTAAATATTATTTCTTCTGTATATTAAGAAAATATATGTATTATAAAACTACCAGATAAGAGTGGCATACGCTGTGACCTTTGCTCTAATGTGCCCTTAATAAATATACTACAAACAAGTAAGCAAGGGCTCGAAGTTCAAGCTAAGTTCAACTAAATAGTATATACTTACAGTTGAACTTCTCTAATTCGGATCACCATAATCCACAAAAGAAACTTCCAGACTGCGAGTTATAGAAGTTTTCATTTAAACATAAAATTTTATGTACAGACGCTAAATCATGTATTTTTTATGTAATTTTGTTTGTTGCAGTTTGCTATTGTTTGGCTCTTGACGTCTGTATCCCATACCTTTGTTTCAAGATTTATGCAATCCATAAGTGTAAAATCATATTTTTTGTTCGCCACCATGCGATTTAGAGGCACTTCTGCTTTGATAGTAAAATTTTAAATTTTGTAATATGCTGTGGTCCGATTTATGGAAGGAAATTTGTATGAAATTTGGCTTCTATTGCCAATTTAAAACTTCGTGTTATGGCGATCTTCGTATTACAGAAGTTCTATTTCCAAGTCAAAAGTGTCATGGAAATCTTCGGGTTATAGAAGTTCGGGTATGGAAGTTCAACTGAATTTGTGCTTTGTCGTCTTGAAAAATGTTTCAATAAGCCTACAAAATTTTGGTATAAAAATTTGATCAATAAATCAAACATTAATTACATTTGACTCTAGATTCGATTCGACTAAGAGACTAAGTACCTTCCAACATTGTAATAATAATCTGAGATATCTTCATCAATAATCGTAAATTATGGATTACTAATACTGTACTATATTATGGTACTAATAGTGTATAAAAGGCAATTGAGATATCTTGATGAAACTTGAAAGACGTATTTCTAGGCATCATAAGAAGGTTATGTTCGAAGATGGGCGTAATCGGACCACTGACACGCCCACAAAATGGCAATAACCGAAAACATATAAAAAGCTATAACTCAGCCATACATTAAACTATGGAAGTAAAATTTGGTATGAAGGTTCGCACTATGAAGGGGCATACGTGGATGTAATCTTTTTGGGGAAGTGGGCGTGGCCCCGCCCCCTAATAAGTTTTTTGTACATATCTCGCAAACCAATAGAGCTATATAAATTAAACTTTCTAGAGTCGTTTCTTTTAGGTACTACCTATACAGTCCAAAAATGGAGGAAATCGGATTATAACCTCGTCCACCTCCCATACAAAGGTTATGCTGAAAACTACTAAAAATGCTTTAATTCAGTAAAGAAAACCAACAGATTTTATTATAAAGAAGGTGCAGAAGAGCTGCACTCAAAATGGTATACAAAATTGTCTTCCTAGCTTCCCAATGATATGTTGTGAAAATAGTCCAAAACGGTTCATAACCACGCCTACTTCCCATGTACCAGAACTCTGAAGTAGGTCTGAATAGTTTACTTTACAATATATAAATTTAGTACACTAGTGAAGATATCGGAACTTTGCAAAAATACTGTGTTTAAAGAGTGATATCGCCCTTCTGAAAATCGTCGAAATCGGTCCATAAGTTTTCAAGACCCTATATATCGAATATGAGGACCTCCGTACTTTAAACAAATTTTTTACCGAAATTATAGTTAAGTCTCTCAGATATTTTGAAGAAATTTTGAGGGAATAATAATATGCCTCTGTGCTCCGTGAGTGAAATCGGGTCATAACTTCATCTATCTCCCATATACTTAATATTAGGGATTTCAAACTTTCAATGGACTTTATACCATATATATGCCGAATATGTGAGTGAAATTGTGTGTTATATTAATAAATTTAAATAAATAAATTTCGAGAGTATAAAATGTTCGGTTACACCCGAACTTAGCCCTTCCTTACTTGTTTTCACTTAGTTTCATTACGACGAATACGACTGCTTGGAGGTCGTTTTTTTTCAACAAAATATATATTCATTCGTTTACATTAATGTTGTGGTCTTCAAATTATTCCCAACTCTATATTATACACTTCTTCTAATTGTCGAAACACCTCAAACTCGGTTTTTGGGATAGGCTCTGCCTCTTTAATTGATTTCACCTACCGTGGGCCTTTAATGTTGGAAATAGTAAAAATAGTCAGGGGTCATGACTGTCGAATATGGAGGCTAGAGTATCGTTGCAGTATTGTTTTTGGCCAAGAATTCACGAACAAGCAACGAAGTGTGTGCTTTTAATTAACGAAAATCGGCAATCTTACAAAAAACACGTTTAACCTTAGCGGCTGTTGTAGCAAAAGTAGCGATAAAATTTGTATCATGCTTCAGGGTACTGTATATCAACTTAAAAAAAAGTTGACAGTTGGACTTTCGGATAGTTGGAAATTTTAAAATTCCCGTTATTTTTTGAACACACGTCGTATAACGAATCTCCCTAGGATTAAAAAGTAACTTATCATTAAAAAGGTCTATTGACAACTTCAAAAACTATCATTAATCTATCACCGAAGTAATTAATTATACCTGATCAATATGCTGTCAATATGAACCTTTCGAAAGATGTTTGGACTAAAAACCTATCTTTTAAGCATATCTTTGGAGAATATTATAGTTCATGTTTTGAATACGAAAGCCATATAAGAACATCCTATAAAGTTAAGTTAAAGTTAAATATGCTTTTTGCACTTTGCGTCTTTTATAGCGTATATTGTTTGAATGAAGAAATATGATACACCGGCTCTAATCAGCGGTCAGCAAACAGATTTTTTCGCACTCCTCTCCGAACATGTCTCTGAGGTTTTCTTGAAGTTTCTTTGAAATTATTTAAGCCGTTTTAAGTAATTCTTTTACTTATAATTTTGCATCTAATTTTTGAAACATTATTTCGTTAGAAATTTAATGCAAAATACATAAACAATTGCTGCAAACTAATTAACTAAAATCAATTTACAACTATTTAATAGTTAAAATTCTACGTAAAACAAATTATTTATTTTACTAATTTTCACCTTTTATAGTCTTTATTAGCGAGTCAATTAGAAAAGTCTATAAGAATTGCATTCTAATTAAGTCTAGTTCAATGTGAATGCCCTAAACGCTAATGTTTTCTGATTAAGTTGCCGTTAATAATTTATATAAACAAGCGTTCATTCATAATTTATTATAAGTTATTTAGTTGTGTATAGTTTGATTTATTTATTTACTCAAAATTATTTTGTCAGCTTGTGTGCTTTTGATTAGTAGTGCTAACTGTCGCTGATTTGTCTATTTACGACAATATTTACTGTATAATATGCTAATTCGGAGCGCAATGAATCATGAGTCAGAGTCTCTTTATGCTGAAAGCTCTTATAAACATTGTAGACAATACCAAGTCTGACTCTTAATAAAAAAGTAGCAATGAAATGTGGCGACTTTGGTGTTACCAAGTTTGCATCGCTATTAGCACCTTGACACCACTACCGTTGTCATGCTGACTCTTTTGATTTAGCACTTCGTCTCTTGCTATTCGCTATGTGCTGCTGTGATCAACAACACTAGTACAACTTGCAAATTTTTTTTTCAGTTTTTATTTTTGCCTCAATTCTATGAATTACTATTGCTTCTTACATTGTGTGATTCTTCAAGCCAGCAACTGCTTGCCTTCAAATTTATGCAATGCACCTTGTAGTCTTCTCTTTTGTACGTGATTTTATGCTCTACTTTCCATACTCACATAAACAGTTTTGTCTTTGCAATGCCGTTTTGTCAGCACTGACCGCGGCTAAGTCACAAATACTAAACAGATGAGTCTAATTTTTTATTCGTTTTTGCACTGTATACATGTTTTCTTCAATTCAAGCGCTAGTCTGCATCTTCAATAGTTCCATGCACGCCCCTATCTTCTACTCAAAACACTTTCCTCTCATGCTATAAGTCTCCCTATAGAAAGTGCTTGCTCTTTAACTCTAGTTCGCTAATATTTTTTCGTGACATTCGCACATTAGTATTCCCGTTGTAATTTAGCGTTTGTGTGAAATTTCACCGCCTACCCACTTAGAGATCAGCTGTTTGGTGATCTTGCGAAAGCAGGTCATGTACATCGTACACCCGCTCACACACACTTGTTGCTGCTAGTGCAAAGTGCCATAATCAGTCTCGTCGACAGACTCGCGTGTTTCATCGACATATTCGTCATATTTACATGATCGCTCTGTCGTTCATACTCTGACATTTGTCGTCTTTGGGCTCGGCACTTCACTTGTGTTTCATGTGCTTGCTCACTGCCCCATGAAACACACTACTCTATATGTACTACATGAATTCTCTTTCTCCCAACAACGTTCACTATGAGTTACTCGTGCATTCTTTTCTTTGTTTTGTTATTCTTCAACCTTTGCATTGTGCGCTATTTTTAGATACTGACTTCTTTGCTTGTCTAAAGTACTTATGTACTTGTGCTTTAATTAACCACATATTTAATTTAAAATGCAAACAAATTTCCCGATTTGTTGTTTATAATGTCTTTTAGGCGTCGTCGGTTGTCTTATCGCTGCGGAACATTTCCAATTTTTGTTGTTTTTTGTGTGAGAATACAGTTGCGTGCGAGAAATTGGTACTCACAAGCTTGGCTAAATTTTCGCTAAGTTTATAGAAACCAAAATACTTTAAATTATATCAGATTAAGAACTAATTTTAGGGTCTCGATCTTAACCTTTACTAAAAATGTCTTTCAAATTTATTAAATTGTAGGTCGAGAAACGATAAAGGTAGTTGACCCCTCCTAAATGTTATCCATAGAGTCTCGATGTTTATTGGAATTCATATAGTGTTCCGTTTCCTCAATAGGTTCTTTTGAAGTTCTAGAAATTGTAGATCTGTTTTCTTTATGGAAGCAATTATTACATGAGTGGTTCTACATATATTTTTATGTCTTCCAAAATTCTTTATTCCCTTTCATTGATAAATCACTAAAATGTTCATAATTTCTTTGCAATAGATCCTATATTTCCAATAGATGTCTCTAGGGTCAAGCACTGGTCGATTAAATCGATTTTTTTTATATCGATCTTGGACTTTTGTGTCAACATTAACCCAACAAAATATTTGTAGAGATTGGTTTGCATCCTAAACATATTCTCAACTGAAAAGTCACTTTTTGAGCCGAATTCTCGACATTTGCGAGAAATTTTGCTTTTTTTTTTTTATTCCAAGAAAAGTGCGGCTGAGGCTCATCCACATTTGTAACTTCGACATTTGTAACCGTTTTTATACAAAAAAAATTTAATTTACAAAAAAAAAACGGCGGAAGCAAAGTTGTAGACCTAATAAATAGAATCAAATTTCTTCTTCCAAGATAAAAAAGTATAATTTTCATTTTATAACCTCAAAAAGTTCAAAGAATGGAATATGTCTTCATACTCGAGCTCTATTTCACCCGAAGTGTCATAGATACCCACATTTTGAAGAGTTGTGTACTGCTTTGGATCTACTGCAGGGTTGTTTCCTGTAAATTTATTCAATAGCTCCAAATAATTCACCGTTCACTCTATCTAACTCTATTCGATGTTAGTCGAACTGTCTTCATCACAAAGTATATTCCTCAGAGTTCATTCTTGGAATTCATCATATTTTCAGAGAGTCTTCATCTCCAGGAATCTGTAGACTTTATTGAAAAACTGTTTATAACCCAAAAAGATTGTAAAAGATCTCATAAACGAGTACTATTTTGCCTGTAGTGGGAAAGCTATGTACTGCCTTGGAATTACTGCTGGGTTGTGTCCTCATAGTTTTTTGTTTTCATTTTGCATACTCACCTTCTAGTTACCGGTGTCTCTTTGTTTCAGTTTGTTTTTGTTATTTTCGTGTCCAAATTTAGTGAGCGTCTGAAAATTTTCTCTTGTGCCAAATTTGAAAGTTTATTAAACTTTGTCGCTGCCAACAGAGACCGCTATCAGCGTGTGCGCTCGCACATATTGTTCAGCGTATTTGCACTCTCACGTTGCTTTCTCAGCTTTGACAAACTGCCACGAGCGATTATGTATGCACTACCTTTTAGGAAATTGGCAAAACTTTCGATGAAGTAACTATTTGATTGTTGCTACGAACTTAAGAAACTAGTGGAAACTTTTGGCTTCTTTGGAGATACAATTTTCAAAAATTGCACTCTTCTTTAGTACCAAAAGAATGGGTAATTTGTCAAAAGTGTTGAAGCTGGTACAAGAATTGAAAATAAGGTGGAAAATTTGTTTTAAATTTCTATAAAAAACATAAGTACATACATATATCTCTTCACTTCTTCTCGCTTCAAAATTAATTAATTGCCTTGCTCCATGGACCAGCAGTTAAGAAAGTGTTGCTCTCATTTTAGTACCAGTAGTTAAAAGTTGATTCAAATTCGGAAATAAAAGCAAAATCACAATTCGTGTAACGTAAACAGCTGCATCACAAAACTGGTTTCAACACCTGACTCCACACAGCTTAGCTGAGAGCGCTCAGCGCGCTTGTTCTTGGATGCGTTGCAGCATTGCATTAACAGTTGCAATTAAATATTAAGCATTGTAAAGCAAATGTACAGCAAATAAGTGGAAATGAAATGTAAATAAAATTAAATATTCACACTCGCAGTCGTGCACACCCACCGAGTGCAATAATTTAACGACTCCAGGAAATTATACGCTGAAAGTAAACAGACCAAAACTGCACGCCGTGGCAGGTTTGTACATTATTAGGGTGGAACAGTTTATTGCCACCAATTTTTTTAATATTTTTTTTTTGTTTTCAAACTTACGTAGAAGAATAGATAAAAAAATATTATATTTTGTAGTCATATTATAAATTTTATATTAATTTTTTTTTCAAAATTATATTATTTTTTTATACTTCTGAAAGATTTTTAAAAAATGTATATATTATAGTAAATTCTTTTCTGCCACTCCTACTGTATCACCCACTTTAGTCTATTTTGAAATATTGTGCCACCCTAATAATGAATTGCATTGGTAATGCTTGTTGATATTTAACAGTTTTCATTATCTGATTTTTTTTTACGTATCTTTTTGTAAATTATGGCAGTAAAACGAGTAAAAAACAAATCTTTCATTAATTTGTATTTATAACGGTTTACATTGTTTTCGCGAATTTTTTGCGGATTATAAACAATTTGTAATACATACGTAAACTAAAATAATAACGGTTATTTTTTTGCCATTTTCGTTTAGTTCAGTGATTTTCTTCGGCTGTGGATGGGCTTAAGAAACATATAATAAAGACCCGAAAACCTTTTCTTTTAAGCACTTTCGCAGAGAGAAAGAATTTGTGATCTTCAAATGGACATTGATACTATATTTATATAGAATTGGTCATCCAATGACTCGAGTACACGAAGAACCCTTGGAACTTATCAGTTTTCGATTAATCGATTATGGGAGCTTGTTTTTCAAATTGACTTTAAAACAGAACTGAAGTTGAGTTTTGGTTATTTTTGATATCAACATGTCACATTCTTCGGAACCGACAAGTGTTTTTAAATAACCATTGATTAGCTTTTGCTGGAAGAACAGATTTCTGTGAAAGTCTGGTCTGAAAGTTATAAGAATAGATCTAATTCCAACTTTTTTAATTCTATGCCTCATAAAATAATTTATTACCAGATGGTCACGTCCAGAATAGAAGTTTGACGAGGATTAATATTCATTCTACAGTTCGACCATTAACCTGGTCTGAAGACATCATCTCTTACGCCAAAACATGGTTCTTTGTAAAAAAAAAAAAAAATTATGTGGACTTCTATCATATTTAGGTCTTACTTAGATCGAATTTATAATCATGAAAAAGGTAAAGTAAATTGGATTGGCTGCATTTTAAATATAGTTTATAAACATATGACAACTTGGCTCGATTTGACTCCATTTTTTTAAGGAAAGTATTCGATTTAAACTTTTTTTTTAATATTGAAAAATAATGGAGTGCTGTCTTCGGAGGTGCCAAAAAAAAGTTCCCCAACTGCTGACATGATTCCGGCAGAATGCTTATTTTTCATCTTAATTCAAAAAGATTATTAAAGTAGAGTATATTTCCTATACAATTACGATTACCTACGATTTTTGAAAAATATCGAAAATTAAGAAAATGGCGTTGTTATGAAAATAAAATCGTGTTTTTAGGTAAAAAAATGGTCGTAATAAAGTTTTGACTATAGCGGCGTATATCAAAGAGCGGTCGCTCTTTAGAACGCTACTATTCAAAAACTATTCAAGATGCGACGTTACCGCTTTTACAAGAAATTTTTGAAAGTCTAAACTATCTAATAAGTAAAAAACAAAGAAATTAATTTGAAAGATGAGGATAAAATATAAAGTTTTCTCTTTGCAATAAAGGCTTTGAACCTTCTCCGCTCAAGTTTTGAAACTCGAATTAAAGCTAATGAGAAAAGCTCATATGGTCTATATTCTCTGGAAAAAAGCCACTTGAAAAAAAAAAGTTATTTATTTTCTTTGGCAATTATATATCTTATAGTACATGTAAAACCTAAAATAAAACATATGGTTTTAGGTCTGTGTAACGCGGGGTTGCCATATTATAAGGGGCCAAAGTTTTTTGTAAATTTAATTTTTAAAATTTTTACGATACACAGTTTTAAAGTTTGAGAAATTCTGTACAAAAAAGTCACATGGTGTTTTAAAATCTGTTCATTAGTTTTAAAGTTATGGCGGTTCGAAAATTTGTTTACAAAAAACTTTGGCCCCTTATAATATGGCAACCCCGCGTTACACTGACCTAAAATCATATGTTTTATTTTGGGTTTTACATGTACTATAAGATATATAATTGCCAAAGAAAATAAAGAACTTTTTTTTCAAGTGGTTTTTTTTCCAGAGAATGCCCCATATATAATAAAACTGACTGACTGACTCGTTAACCCTTGTATGTTAATGGAACACTTCAATGCTTGTTCTGTGGAGCTTGTTATGTATCGGTAATCTGATAAAATCTCCTCGACTACGATTTCTCCTATTAGAGTCTTTAATATTCACAAAGTTCATGGTCTAGACTTTGAAATTTAAACGCTGTTGTTGGATGGGCCTCCATTTTCTACACTCAGACCTATATATTGTTTATAGATAGTCCACAAATATTTTAATTATGCCCACATTTTTGCACATTATTTTTAGTTTCGCACTACTTTTACAGCACATGCCTTATCAGGCTGCGTCATCCATCAAAATCTATTTATAGCCACTATATGTATGCCACCATAATTCGCTTTTGTAGCTTGGCATTTTGAAGGCTAGACTGTCACTGGCCCTGACTTTATTTCATTATATTTGTACAAATAATTGAGGTTATATGTGTGTGTGTGTGTCGGCAGAGTGTGCAGAAACTGATAACGAGTAATTAAATTAATTAGTAATCACACAAAAGTATTAGCAAATTGTACAGCAGTGTGTATATATGTAGGTATGTGAACAACTGATTATCATATCTATAGAGAAATTACCGCTAATGACGTCTGAGCTGATGCACATGTGTCAAATTACTATGTAATATACATACGTATATGTACATATGTAGGTGTTCAAATGTTCTACATAACGAAATGAAAATTACAAAGCTGAATAATGACAAAGTTTACACAGGATTCGCGTCTTTAATTATTTTATTTGTATGAGTAAACTAAATTTACAAAATTTACAAACACAGTTGACTTAGTTCGAAGAGTGTCTGCTTATCCTTTTTGCCCTTTCACATAACATCACACATGTTTATGTAAGTTCTTATGTCAAGCCAAAAAATGTCCTTTTTGTTGCTATGTCATATGGCCTACGTGACCCAGTGCCACTTATTCGAGAAATAATTTCATATAATTCATATGTATATAATATATACTTTCTTATTCATGCAATTCACTCAAATATCTCTTGAGACTTACATAACGGTTTATTTAATGGTAGTGGTAATGGTAATTGATGATCATGAAAATTACAAACAGCTAGGCATTGTGTCTTCTCTACACTTGAATGCGAAAATAGCAGTGTTTGACGTAAATGTCAAAGTGACAGTTACTCACAGTGAACAGGAGATTAAAGTGAAGGACATTTATATGTACTAGGATGTGCGACTTTGATAATATTAAGGCGACATTGAGTGCGAAGATTTCAATTTTAACTGAAAAGTAATAGTATTATATTTTGATAGAAGGTATCACTAGGCAGAAAGATAGAGAATTAGCAATAGAGAAGCATATAGCGAAAGATTTGTTCGAGACTCGAAACTGAGTTTGATTTTAGAAACGAAAATCTCAAATTGTCAACTCAATGAGAAATTGACCAAATATATAAAGGATCGCACTAAAAAGGGGCATATTTGGGTGAGCGTGGCCCCGCCCCCAATTCGGTTTTTTTGTATATATCTTGCAAACCTATAAAGCTATATAAACAAAACCTTTCTGCAGTCGATTCTCTTACTTACCCCACCACACACCATGAAAATAGTTGAAATCGGATAATAACCACGCATAGGAAATGGCAGATGGAAGCTGCACATTTTTTTACAAAATTGAAAATGGGCGTGGCGTGGCCCACTTATAGGTCGAAAACCATATCTCAGGAACTACTCGACCGATTTCAATGAAACTTGGTTTGTAATAGTTTCCTTACATCCCAATGAAATGGGCCAAATCGCTTCACAACCACGCCTACCTCCTATATACCAGAACTTTGAAGACGATCTGAATCGTTTACATTACAATATATAAAGTAAGCACTAGTGAAGATATCGATGCAGAACTTTGCACAAATACTATGTTTATAGTGTGGCAGCCTCATTCTAAAAATCGTCGAAATCGGACCATAGGATTTTAAGGCCGCATATATCTAACAAGAGGGCCTCGGTGCTTTTAACCTAATATTATGGTTTCCAACTTTCAATAGACTTTATACAATATATATGACGAATATGTGGGTCAAATTGTGTATTATATAATATAAATAAAGTTAAATAAATAAATTGCAGAGTATAAAATGTTCGGTTACACCCGAACTTAGCTCTTCCTTACTTGTTTTAGATAGTTTTCAAAATCGTAGGTCATTGTATAGAAAATAAAAATTTTTGGTTTCAACTCCTCATTCGGCCGGAATTATGGCAGCAGTTGGGGAACTTTTTTTTTGGCACCTCTTCGGAGGCACATAACTCCATTATTTTTAAATAGTTTTGTAAGAAAATCTTAAAATATGGTTGAAAATATACCTTATTATGTCCAAAAAAATTCGAATCATTCTAATTTTTCAAGGGTAACACTGGTATAGCCCCTTAAATCGCCTTAAGCTTTTCTGCCGAAGTGCTACCGTAGTATTTGTTAGTTTGTTGGACTGCGTTTTGTATCTTCATCCCCATTCGAACTAGTTAATTTTTGATACCATATAGTCTAACTTCCAACTAGTTATTTCACTTACTATCTAATTTTCAATAATGAACTTGTTGTTGTAGTATTTTTTACACGTATCAGTGACCTAATAGTCTCATCCACCACAACTACAAGTCAATAATACCACACAGTTAACCTTGACATTCATAGTTATTTACTTTTGCATTAACAGTTATTACTTTTCTGCAACCAAATGACATGACACATTTATCAATAGTAAATGATTTCTACATTGACAGTCAATATTTCGCATCCTTTGCTTGTCAGTAACTAAGCATAAATCACACACACCCGCTCACTGGTAAGCACTCTGTGACACTTTGCATTCCAATTGTTGTTCTTTTTCTAACGCTGCTGTGACTGCTTCTGCTATTAACAGACAGTGCGTCATTTTTGAATCGATAAGTACTAAAAATAGCAGCATTATTATTTTTTTATTACAACACACACAAACTTTATTGGTTTAGCCATACGTCATTTGCGCGTAAAGCGCCAAAGTGTGCAAGCATGTACCAGCTATTAAACGCTTGTGGGGCAACAAGTGTCCTCACATTTACATTTTTACTATGTGCGTACCAAGTACTTAGCTGTGCACAGTCATGCAAATCATGTAAATGTGAGTGTACTTAAAAGCTCGCTTCACTCTTTATTTATCATGTTGCGTGTCTAATTTATGCTAAGTTGGTTGTTGTTGCATCCTTGTTGCTTTAGCTGACGTAGTGTGCCAAGCATCGAAAGCGTCAATCGCATATTGACAGCTGTCAGTTGGAAATATGTGATTTTTTGAGTGGGAATTGATGATATGTTTTTTTAGGTTAAAATATTGAAATTTTCGACATAAATACGTAAGTGGAAAATTGGGTTTCAACCAAGGGAATGTAATGTCCATCATATATTAATTATCGTGGATCTATCGTAGAGCTTTCAATACATATTGTAAGGCAAGGAAGAGTACTCAGTTGTGTCATTCTCTATGCTATATTTTACATTAACTAATCTTCCTCCTACCCTCCTTTTCGATTTCAGCCGAAATTTGAAGGCGTTGGTCGAGGTATCAGCTTTATAATATCCTTACTTAGGCAAATTTTACGGTTATTGATTTATTAATACAATGTAATAAAAAAAATAGTGGTCCACTATCTCGATTTTGTTAACTAGTCTTAGATGACACTTGGAAAAAATATTTTTTACTACAAAAAAACCCATTAAATGACTTTTTATTAATAAACTGAAGCGCCATCTGATTTGAAATTTCTCAGAAACCCTACGGAACCTTTTTGATTTAACTCATGAACACCAATTTGACAAACATATTCGGAATATAGTCCGCTAGAAAACAAAATATATCATATTAATACATGGGACATGAAAATCTGAATTTGAGGTATATCAGGGCTAGAGGACATATTGGCTTGATTTTGAATATTTTTGGCACAGAATGAATTTTCTTTAGAACATCTGAGAGATTTACCGAAATTTTCAACAAAAAATATCCGCAAACTTCGAGGTCCTTATGTTCGATATCTGGGGCCTTGAAAAGTTATACTCCGTTTTCGGTGATTTTTAAACGGGGTTTGCTTCCCTAGAAATACAGTATTTGTGGAAAGTTTTGTTCCGATATTTTCACTGGTGTTTATTACATATTGTAGGGTAAACGAATCAGATAGACTTCAAAATTGTGGTATGTATATGGGAAATAGCCGTGTTTGTGATTCGATTTTGCCTATTTTCAAACTATGGAATTTGGATATCAAGGAAATGGTTCGAACCTAATTTCGTTAAAATTGGTCGAAAAGTTTCTGATATACGGTTTTGACCCATAAGTGGGCGAAGCCATGTTCATTTTAAACTATGTATGGGAAATGGTCCTTCTGTGCCATCTTTACCATCAAAGTTAAGGTTTTTGGCGATTTTCCTTACTGAATTAAAACAGTTTTAGTAGTTTTTAACAGAGCCTTTGTATAGGAGGTAGGCATAGTATGAACAAAGTGGACCATGTTCTCGATTTTGTTAACTAGTCTCAAATGTCAGTTTGAAAGTTATTTTCCTGCAAAGCATTAACCAAAAAATTACTTTTAATTTATAACTCAACAGTAGCGCAATCTAGCGGTTTTAAAATTTCACAGAAACACTCTACGAAACGTTTTTGAATAATTTCATGAACAACAATTTAACTGTTTCAGGGTCTATATGATGTAAACACTCGTAAACACATCATTTTTTTTTATACAAATCATATAGTAAACAATTATTTTTTTTGAATAAATCGCAAAAAGACCCATAATCTCTATAATATCAGAAAATTATATAATATCCACAATTACATAATAAATTTTATATTAATCACATATTTTATTAGATTTTTCATTATCTCTTAATATTCTCATTTCTTTTCAAATTAAAATGAAGAACAAATATTGTCTCCATTGTATTTTATTTTAACTTCATGATTTCATTTTCTCTCTTGAAGTACAATTGTATAATATTGCTTTGTATTATGACAGTTTGCTATCTTATTGACAATAATTGACACTGTCATACTGTCACATAACAAGAAAAATAAAATAAACCAATTGTCGCTGTGCGCTTTGTCGACAAGCTTTTGACAAGTACGGTGTACCTACACACATACAAACATACTTAGGTAGCAAGCACTCTTTGTTTACATTGCTACTTGTGCAACAACAATTGCCCTCCATTGACAATCAATATCTCGGCTACTACAGCAACTGCATATCGACTGTCCGTCTATAGCTCGAACTGGCTGTCGCTTGCACCGTCATTGTTGGCAATGAAGTGTCAAAGTATTAGTTGGGAGTATAAACTGTTTTTTTTTTTGTTTTTGTTTTTATTTTTCCTTTTTTTATATTTTTTCATCTTTTTTAAATTTTTTCTTAACAAAGAAGCGTTACAGTAGACAACAACTTGCAACCTGTCATTATTTATTGATTTTTTTCATTTAACTCTTGCTCTTTGTCACTTCTGTGTGCACTTGGCGGTGATAAATTTGTTGTAGAGTGGAAGTCACAAAAGTGTTGTTTTCTTTTTTTATATTTTTTACCTTTTTTTATAATTTTTTTCATCCATATTTCCTCGAAGTAGGTTAAGAGTGCATAGGTTGTAGGTCGGCTGTCGTGCAAATATCAACTGATAAATCAAAATCTATTTGTATACAATATACATACATCTTATACATCAAGGTGAGCGTCATAGCTCCACGTTTCCATTAAAAGCAATTAAACAAGCTGTGCGCTACTAGTTTTAATTGATTTTATGTCATTCTAAGTGTTTGTGCCTGTGACTTGTGCTAATTCAATATTTGCCAATTAACTTAATTAAGTGCAAAAATTTCCATTTCTTGCCCTCTTCACATTCTCTCTTTATGTGATTTTTAATTCAGCTGCAGTTATTTATATATACAACAACTTCCATATCAGATTTTTTTTGCTTGCCATCGCCTATCTAGACAATTTCTATACAGAAATTGCTAGCAAGTGTTGGTATGTGTGTTTTGTTGTTGTTGTATTGCAGGTGTTTTGCATGGTCTCTTTGTTTGCTGCAAATTCTTTCATTATTACCACATAGCTTGCATACCACTTCAGCACCTATCATGATTGATCATTGCTGTAATGCCGTGCTGCTGACTGACTGACTAACTGACTACCAATGCCTGCTCATATTTCATTATTTGATATCTTTCTTTGCACATATTGTTATCTATTGATTACACTATTCATTCCTTTCCATTCAAGGTCAATTATTTTGTGCCATAGAATTTCTTTCTTGCGTACATACATGAATGTAGATATGTATATATGTATGTATGTCTATATATTTTTTTTATTGAAAATTGGAAATTTTGCTCGTCAGAGAAATTTTTAATAGATAGCAGTGCTAGATAGTCTAAAGCGTTTGGTTTCGATATCAGATGGGCAAATACTAATGATAACAATAAAAAAGAACAGAAATTATAAAAAAAATTACAAAAGCCTAAAGGCACGCTTCCCTGCCTTCGTTTGAACCGCTAGTTTTCGGCTTGAATTCTTATCTAAAATACTTCTAAAAGTCCCCAGAAAAATATTATATTAATAATTCCAAACAGTACGCGAACGAATTGTAAGACTAATGAACTGATGCTTGAGACAGAGTTTAACAATCCTTAGAATGAGTACAGTTCGTAGGTCTGATGAACTGATGCTTGAGACAGAGTTTAACAATCATTAGAATGAGTACAGTTCGTAGGTCTGATATCTTCTTGCGGTTCTTCACTGTATGAGTGAGTATCAGTAAACACGTTGGAGCTTCGATTTACTTGTGGTTTACTACTTGCTTGTTAGACCTTAAATGAGCTTTGCTAGCACTACACATTCGGAAGATTCATCCAATCTGAGAAAAGAGGTCTACTGAGCCTTATGAACAAGGTTCGCTTTTCTCTTGTCGTGTGCTTAGAAAATTGCCCAATCGGTAAGGCCAAAAATCTTGCCAGTTGTCATTTATTTATTTATGGAAGTAACTTGGAAGAAAATAAGATAGAATCACATCACCACTTCCTTCTTACGACTCCACTTTCAAGGTTAAAATGGATCTCACACCGACGCCGACCCAAGCGAACTGGCCGGTGGAGGCTTAAGCATATTTGTGAGGCTTTTTATATATCATATTAAACATGATATCCGATTAGATGATTTTTCTGGTTTCACAAAGGACCTACATACTATGATGGAATCAGCCATAAAACCTTACTTAAATTCCTCATTGTAGAAACACGAAAAACTTTGGAAAGTAATGAAAAAAACACAGGTTAGAAAAACCTTTATGTGATCTAAAAGCAGGCAATAAGCGATTTTAGGCTTTTCATCGAAAGATCGACTTAACAGAAATAACTCCGCCGATGGCAGATCACAATTCAAACCGGACTTTTATCGGTGAAGAAATAGGGCCTTGATTATATTTTATGAAGAAATATTTATTTAAAATTAACCATAAAGCCTGACTTGGTCAATATGAGAAGTAAAGAATGCATACAGCATGATAATACTAAAATCCCTTCGCACTCATAAATACAAATTCGAATACATATGTCTGTATCTGCCGTCAGTGTTCACATATTCACCTACTCGCCATGTGATAGCCACTGCTGACCTGATCTTTTGCCTTGGGGTCAAATTCATTTGTTATGTTTACTCACTTATTTGTACAAGGGATTTAATTTAGTCTGTGTTTGTTTCGAGAATTGGCGTAGTACTATATGTCTTAATTATGTGCGACAGCATTTGATATATTCGGCAAATTTTTTCTGCTATGACTCGTAGTTTGCACGACCAACAGTAAACACAGATGACTCTGTAAATATATATGTCTATTTGCACGCAGAGCTCGAAGACGCATTGCGCTATTAATTAAGTTTAATACATGACTAAAGTCACAATGAAATGAAGTGTGAACATAATGATTAATGTGTTTGAGAAGTAAGGAGATTTCTTGCTTGCAACTGCGTTGTTCAAATATGTATTTCTTTCATACCTTTCGGTAGGTATCAGGTTCTCCCGGATTTCGTACAGAAAATAGTTTATATAGGTTCATATTAGCCTTTAGTTTCTCTTCTGCGATCAATATATTGATATCCGTAAGTCGAGTAGACTGTAGGACTTCAATACATGTTATAGAAAATGTCCAAGATTTTTTATTATTTTTTTCTTTTCAGATTACAATGATTAATTTTCGAAATTTTGGTTTAAAGATCTGATTCACACCTAGTGTGAAATTTCAAAAAAATCATTTTTTTTTGGTTCATATTTCGGTAGATTACTCCTTTAAAAATAACATATTAAAATTTCAAATCGATATCTCAAATAGTTTTTGAGTTATAGCTATTTATAGAGCAGCCGCTCGGTAACAGTGAATACGATCATTTTATCTTTAAATGCGTTTTTCTCGAAACATCATTTTCCGAATTTGCTGCAGTGATTACTCAAAAACAAATGATCCGATTACTATCGATTCTTTTTACATGTTCTTTATATAGTTCTCCATACAATGATCTATCGATTTTTGATCTGATCAAAAAATCGAATTTTGGCAGGCCAAAAACAACCAAAATTTTGGGTAAAATTCGACTATTTTTTTAAAAAGCCGCCATATTGTCAATTTTTGATTTTTTTTATCGTAGGTCATTGTACAGACAATATTATCTAGTTTAAGGAGAATTTTTGTTTTTTGATTTCATCCACGGAGAAGGCCGGAATCACTGCAGCAGTGAAGGGCCTTTTTTTCGCGCCGTTGGAGATCGACTATAACTTAGTTTTTTTTAATAAAAATTCCCAAAAATCACCTTTTTTTGGCCATTACACTAGGTGTGCCCCTTAAGTTCGAAAAAGTGTTCTCATAGTTTCTTGTTAATTTCAAAATGACGTTATTTCTAATCTCTTTTTACTTATCAATATTCGCACAGGTGTTCAGCGGATGCCCTCTAGCACTATCAGTTTTTTGACAATTACCATGGGGGAAATTCACTAAAAAAGGCAACATTTCGTTTATTTCCCATTCTCAACTTGTTTTTACTTTTTTGACATTTGGCATAGCGTTTTTTATCCCCCTGCTTTATATTTTCTTTTTTATTTTCATGGGTTTTTCTTGCCATTTTTTGTGGCATCATTTACTTGCCCAGTTGCCTATTTTCGTAGTTTTTACTCGTGCACCACAGTCGTGTCACGTAGTACAGCGTTGGGAAAAATACAATTGCCCCAATTTACGTTTGCAGCTGCAACAACATAAAAACAAATAATAGAAATGAAAAAACAGTGAACGTAAACTCACTTCATTTATTAGAGTGCAGCGAAATTTTATGCCAATTTCTTTTTTTTTAATTTCTCCCTGCCATTTTCATTACTTTTTTGTTTGCGGCTTTTTACCCTGTCACCTGCTCTGTTGATGGACGACGATTTCATAGTTTCAACCTGCCAGTCTAATTTGTCATGCTGCAGTTGACATTTGCTAATGCAACGCTGGGCTGTGCTCTGGACCGAGGTCGCTCAATTATAATTACACAGCGTTGCATTTCATATGGCAATTTGCTTTTATAGCGTTTTCTTTGCTGTCCATGACATTTGCATTTGCTTAACATTATGTCATTTAGTATTCATAACTGTACTTTGTAAGCATCCGTTACACCTTTGACGTCATAATTAAAATATGAATTTTTTTCTTCTCTCTCTCTCTTTTCAGGTAATAAATTCTACACTTAATTTACAACATTTGCTAAGGTAATTTATGCATGGAATATTTTAAATTATTTTAGATAATTTGACAGTTATTTAATTTAAGCGAGGTCTTATCTTAGTTTTATCTAAGCGCCAGGCAAATTTGTTGAGAATTCATTATAAAATAAAAAAAAAATTATGATTATAGCAACAAAGCCCTACCTTTATAATTATATTAAATTTTTTTATAAAAAATATTTTTTTTTAACTAACCTCACTTTTAATTTTATTATAATCGTTTTTTAGGTTTTCCCAAACTCATTTGCTCGCCGTCATATTTATCTAGCCCATAAATAATATTATCACTTTCTTATCTTTGCTCAATTTACATGTGATTTACATATGAAATGAACTTACCGTTACCGTGTTTATAGTCCATTGGAAACGCATTGTTTTTAGTGGCGCTCATTATGTCATACAATGGGCTACCATATATGTCTGCCTCTTGTTGGAGTTGCCTGAGAAAATTTACCACAAACACGCAAAACTTTCGATTAGTTAAATTGATGGGAAAATAAATGTTTGATCAAGTTGTGCTGTAAAATTCACGCACAGTTATATTAAGGTACCTGGTAGGAAATGTTTACCAAACAACATTTCCGACCGATTTTTAATATTTTTGGTTTGAAGTTTAATAAAAGATTTAAATTCTCAGAACTAAAATGAAAAATACCAATTTGTACTACACAGTTGTTATAGACAATTATTTAAGCTTCTCACCTATTCTGAAGATTCTTTGACTATCGTCTGTTCGACCTGTCTTCGACGAGATACCTCTACCAAATTTAATTTGCTGTTGAAACCATATAAACTGATAAAATTTCAACTGCTAACATTTCTGGAAAGATCTTGTTGAAAATTGAATAGCATTTTTCTAAAGTTTCAAACCGTGGTTCAATTATATAGAGTAGATTAAAAAATCTTCCATCTACATTTCTAACCCAATTGTGTGAGTATCAGTTCACTACGGAATCGTTGTAAACTGCAAATCGGGGAATGTTGCAAGAGAGGGTACTCTAGCAACATTAACACCGAGCTGGGTGCAGGTTGGCAGACCATGGTCCACTAGCAAACGAGAGTCAGACTCACAGATATCGCATGAGCTCGCCAAGCGCTGGGCAACAACCCTCACCTGTACAGTTGCAAGATCCTTTTAGCCCGCAGTGAATCTTAAAAGGTCGTTTGAACTACGCTCTCATAGCAAGATCCCTCTCGGACTTATAATAGGTATATATACTGGACACCGTTACGTACATATGCGGTTTGACTAGGGATCTCGATAGATGCAAGTTGCCAAAGCCGTTTGAAGGAAGACGAGGTGGAATCATCTATGCATCTCCTCTTGCTATGTCCAGCATTTGCCAAACCGGTTAAACATCTTGTTAGGCACACCTTCGACGAATATAACAAATTGGCTCGAATTGACAATAACCGACTCAAGAATTTTTTAATGGATTCGAAATGACACCATAAATGTTGTAAATGACAGCGCTCATAACTGTCTAACCTTATATCCTTTGCAGATTATGGTCCGAATTTCAAATTAGTGAACCTGCATAGTTTCAAGTCGTTTTTCAAAGGGATAATTCATTCACAATAAGTTTTTTCCTTGGCGAGAATACACTCTAGAGTTTGTTATTGACCGCCAAGGGATCCGGACCTTGTGTGGGCTCACTGACCCGATAGAGTTGTTAATGTAGCGACTTACATTATTTTATATATAGTTTGGGAGAGTGCCATTAGGATGACAGTACTAGGTTGCCAAAATCGGGTTCGTTTCTCTAGTTAAGTAGTAGTATGCTCGTAGTTAGATCAGAACCAACTTATGGGATTGTTTCTCTCATATTTCTAAGTATCTAGAATATTTAAAATTTCTGACATGAATCCCTAGATTTCGTTAAAAGACAAAGAATGAGACTTATCACATTTAGTTTAGAAAAACTTAATTTTTATTAATATATCACACAAAATTTTCCTACGGGGTCGCTACGTGCAGTCGCCTGTAAACCGACTATTTACTCTATGAAGACATTTCTGTAATACCATTTAACGATAAACAGACTAACTGCTATGGACTACTTATATACAAACCAATATGTTGGCAGCAATATGCTCTTGTTTTTATTGCTATTGTTAAGCCATTATTATGCTATATCAAACGTCGCAGCATGTTAAAAGTTATGCAATTGCCGGGATATTGCATTTTTGTGGCTTTTAAGTCGAACTCGTTTTGTCGCTCATTTAAAACTAATTGCAGACATTACACTGTATAGTTTTAGAGACTTAGAGTCAGAGCGTTGGCAGCGTTATTGCTTCGATAGATTTAAGCGCTCCTTAGCACATGAAAGATATTTATACTCTTATTACATATATAATTGTGCATTTCAGTGGGTATGGATTGCATGCGTGGCATTTAGCTGCAACATTTCCTGCTCGCGTGGTATGCGCCTTAAAGACTTCCTCACTCATTGCATGTGGCCACATCGCTACACACATACATACAGTTAAATGTCTGCAATGTTGCTCGAATTCCGCTCAACTGTTTTTCAGTTAGTTTTTTCTGCGCTGCAACTTCGATTGTACGTAATGAAGTCATTGTTAAATGCTTGCGGTTTCTTTCATAGTCTCCAGTTGAACGACTACGTTGGTGTTGATTGCCGATTGACATGATTTAATTTCCCGTTTACTGCGCATAACTGTAGAATAGAGTAGCGATTTTTTGCAAAGATAAAGTCGATAGTTAGCAGTTTCGAAAGTCTAGTTTAGTCTATAGACATGTCATCATGCTTGTAAGTGTCAGTATGTACTGCTGTATGAAGTTTCAATTGAAAACGTTTTTCAACGAACACGTTTTTATAACAGTTATGTCAATTTGAAATATGTATAAGTGATTATGTATGGGATCTCATCAACAGAAATCATATTTGAGTTGCCACGACTTGAAAGCTGTGGTCACTTTCAAATTTGTCTTCAGATGGAAGAGAATGCGATGAATGAGAAGTCTTTAAGAAATAACTTTTTGAAAAACAAATTTTTTCATTCGTCTTCATTAATATTGTCGTCTAGTCCTAGTCCGCATTTGATATTATTTACAATCGTCGAAACACTTCTCAAACTCGTTTGGGATAGCCTTTGGCTCTGTCAGCGCTTACTTGTATGCTTGTAAAACGACGGCCCTTTGAGGTTCCCTTTATTTTTGGAAATAAGAAAAAGTCACATGGCGTCATATCTGGGAGACATACGACAGAACCTATAAAATTTTGAAAATTCCCGTTATTTTTTGAACACTGCGTATGTGAAAAAATATACATGACGGCGTGTTATGTTATGTAAGGTATGTAACGGATAATTGTATTGCTGAAACTACTAATTTGTAATAATTGGACTACAAGAAGAAAAATAGGTCATTTCTCCGATTTTCGGAAATTCATAAAAAACGTAGAATCGATATCGAGTGATAGTTATTCGGAAATAATTCGACATTTTCGTCGTTCACTTCTCTTAAATATTCAGATTATTACATTTTTGAAAAATATTTTTGAATAAATATAGGCTAGAAAATCGCCCTTTGTCACTTCAATGTTCGAAATCTATGCCGTTTTATTCATGTTTATTAATAATAATTTGCGCTTCTGATTTCATATTTCTATTTCTTTAGTTTTTCGTAATAGACCCTTGGACATGAGAAGTCTAAAATCATTGATATTTCTCTATCACTAGTTTGATAAAATTTTGAAAAGGAGACCACTTATATCTGGACTTAGTTGTATTTTTATTATCTCAGTCCCACTACACATCCTTCAATATAAATTAAAACAGTTACCTGAAAGCTTTATTCCCAGAACCCCGCTCTCAAGTGTATTATTGAAAAAGACAACAAAAATGAAAAAACAAATGTCAAGGCATAAAAGACAGTATTAAAATGCTAAAGGTAACATGACCTGCACATCAAAGAAACATCAGAACCAAGCGTAGAAAAAGTGTTGTATGAAAATTCCCTGAAAACACGTAGAAAATCTCAACATGCTGGAGAGAAAAAGTACGTGAGTTTATTAAGGCGCCGTTGCTATGCAATTAAAGCAAAGCAAAGTTAATTAAACAAAGCGAAAGCTGTGCGGGGCTTAGTATGCTGCGAGAATTCTAAAAATATGAAGTAAAAAAAGCGAAACACATCTCTAAAAGCGCCAGTGTGTTTGCTAATGCTGTGTCGACGTCCGTTGCATACCGGCAGGCGCTTAAGCGCTTATATTGACATTGCGTTGAATTTTTCGCATAGATTCCGCTTTTTTTTTCTTTTTCATTATTATTTTCACAGCATTGAATTTTTCTCTCTCTCTCTCTCTATCGCTTTTATCATTGGCATTCGCACGATTTGACTTTTATGCTACTCGTTAACTGCCATTCCTCGGCATTTATGCATTTTGTTTGAGCTTTTTTTGTATTTACTTTTTTATGTCAATTTTTTACTAAGCCAAGCTGAGTTAACCCATAGAGTCTTTGTAATAGTATGAGTATGAGTATTTGTGTTAGTGCGCCGGGGCACACTTTATGCGCTTAGACAGTGAAGTGAAATTTCCCGGAATGCAGAGCACAAAGTTCCCTTCATTCAAGTGTCTGCTTACATAGATATTATATTTTATTACATGTATATATGTTTGAGACATATATGAATCGAGATGCATTTACAATTCAAAATATTTGCAGTGCATCCTCAAGAGAAGCCAGCAGTCCAGTCACCATGATATTAATCCTATGCTGAGCGTTTGCATCGAGCATAAATTCAATTTCCGTGCTAGTAAATTTAATATTTTCTTCGTAAATTTAAAATTGTATATGCATTATATATTACTGGGTTTTATAACGGTTTCCAAGAGCTTTTTGCTGAGTCTTCATTGACTGAATAAATTTGTGCAACCAAAGTACTATATATTATAAGACCATCATTCTCTAACATATACATTACAAGGACTGATCAATGAATCAAGAACATTATAAATATTTTATAATTAGGAGATGATTTACTGTTCAGTACAATCTATAATTAATCCCGAGTCCAAAATTTTCAAATGTATCAGGGCTCGCAAAACTTCAATTCCAACATAACCTCAATTATTCCGATCGAAGGGAGAACCTTAATTATTTCGATAATCGGAGCAGTGAATACTGGAACTTCAATTGTTCCGATAAATGGAACAGTACATACGGGACGTAAGGACGCACGACCACACCTTGTTGTTTGCTGTAGTGATATATAATATTTCCCCGAAGGTTTTATCTATGATATCCACTTAGCAATCCTTTGTCAAGTTCTGATCCGTTCTTGTTACCAAGATGCTACCCTGTGACGGAACCTTCGGGTTGAAGTAACCTAATTTCATCTCATTTTATACTCTATAGCTTCATCGAAAATTTTCTGACCTCTCCAACCTTCCTCGTATTTCCGATGCTGCTCCTGGTGGGTGGCTGTTACTTGTTCCTTGCTGTTGTCGCCCTTGTTAGACTCTCTCTGTTCTACGAAAATTATGTTTTTCTTGGTGCTCATGTAAGCTGTTATTAAGAACTTCTCTCTTCCTTTTTTTGCCTTGTCGCAAAATTCTGCAGGCCAAGTTATTGTGGTTGTAAATTGGGGTGCATTGTGTCGCTTGCACTTTGTTCTCGAATTTCCATGCTGCATTTTTAGCGTTAAATTGTTTGTTTTCTTATTATTTTCACTCGCTCGTTGCTTTACAAAAACCAGAAAACAACAAAAAAAAAAATATAAACAAATAATAGTAATTGCATGCTTTGACCTTAATGCAATTTTCTCTCGAACTTTCTTCTTTGACCCTGTAGATCGTATGTTATATATTCTTCTTTTTCCGGAAAGTTAATTTTCAAATAATGAGCAGAAAGTGTTTGGAAAATATTTTCTCTTTTTTAAACATAATTCATGTAAACGAGTGGCAAAGGAATGATCAACTCATATAAAGTCTAGTAAAAGAAATTAATAATTTTTTAATAGATGAAAAATATATCAGGGACTCGATTACCATCTGAGAAACGCTGCTAATTATCAACAAAATCGATCCATTTCTGAAGCGGATAATAACTGCTGATGAAAAATAGATCAATGGGACCGAAAACGTTGATGGTCGAATTGCGGTGAGCCGACACAAATGGTGGCCATGCAAAGATTGATGGTCAAGCAGCTTTTGCTATGTGTTTAATAGGATTGGTTCCCTACCATCATCTACTACTATGACCTACTTCCCAACTGCCAGACGATTCATTCGAATCTATATTGCCAACAAACTCTTATCCTATAGGTGAAAGCTGGACCAACTGAGAGAAGCAATCCACCAGAAGCGGCGTTTTTTCGGTTAATAGGAGAGCAATTGTGTTCCATCAGTACTAGGCTAGACCACACACATCGATAGCGACTCGCCAGCGGTTTCAGTAGCGTGCTTGTGAGGTTCTTAGGCATCCAATTTATAATTCTGGCTAAATTGGATCTGCCACCAAGTGATTATTATCTATTTCTGGACAAAAGGAAAGCTTATTAAAATATACTAACGTTTTTGCCTAAAGGGAAAAGGGTTTCTTTGAGAGTGGGTTCATGAAATTGACTTCAATGTATATATCAAGAAATTATGGAATAAAATGGTGCATTTTTGATCTAAATCCGATCATTCTGAGCTAAATAAAGCCTTTAATGTAATAGGTGGATTTCTTTTTTTCTAGTTCAATATTTAGAGAGACCTCAGATCCAGATCTCTAACGATGCTTTGCTTGCTATATGAGTATAGCCTAAAGCATTTTCTTGAATCTAAAAATCGCTGGAAATTTCCGTTATATATTTTTCATGGAACACCAACCAACCAAAAAACTAAGCAAATAAACAATTAAAAATATCTCGGAAATTTTTAATACCAAAATAATTATAATCTCTAAAATGGATTAAGCGATTTAATAACATACAAACGACGCTGGCTTCCTGCTCACACACACATACACACATAATGCAAATTTTGATTTCGGCTCAGATCAGTCATGTGGCTGAGGCAAGAACCAACATGACCAAATATAAGCAAATAAGAAGATAAAGTGAAACTATTTCAATTAATGGAGCACGAAATTTGCCTGCTGCCACAAAAGCGTAAATTCGCTAGTTCACCAAATATGTGCTTCGGCGTGCGTGTGTGTATATGTACATATTTGTAGTTTGATTTTGCAAATTTTTCATTGCTGTCGGCGCGTTTAGGCCGGAAGTTCCGTTGCCCACACATGCACACAGTTGAGCGCACACACACACACATAAAGGCACCCACATCGAAATTTTGCGGCAGTAAATTTTTGAAGGCAAATCGTAAACATTGCAAAATTTACATACACACGCATACATATTTACATATTATATACACAAATAAATATATATTTACACATACACTTGTTGTATGCCTACATAATTATTATAGTAAATTTAATTTTTCTCCTCGCATGACCGCCTCTCTCCTCCTTCTTTGCTCTACCGCCGCCGTTGCTCTCTTATTAGCCGTGTAATCATGCCGTTGTTGGCCGTTAGCCGCTTGGCTGGCAACAAATTTTGCACTAATTCGAGTTTGCCGTATATGGCGCAAGTGTTGCGTGCAAAATAAAAATTCGTAAAGGTCGCCACACTGCTTGGCCGCTTGTTGCACATGCGCGTGGGTGGCAGCGGATTAAAGTCAAGTAAAAACAGTTGTTTTATGATTTTTTGTTTTTTTATAATTTTTTTTATTGTTGTTAAGTAGCACTTAAGTCGCTGGCGTAATAAGGTGCAAAAGACATGCTTGACAGTGATTCATGGTCACTGAGATTATTGTAAAAATAAAAACATTATGCAATGCATACACATACATATGAATATACATATGTACAAATATGGTTGTTAATTGTATTGAGTTGTTTGAAATGTGTTGAAAATGAATGTAAAATAAGTATGACCATTGCGGAAGAATTCCCGGCCCAAATATGATGGCATGACATTGAAGAAAAATGTATTAAAAAATAATAATAATTGAATTGTATATATCAATATTTTTATTGTTTTTTAGCTTATTCTTTCTTTTTTATTGATTTATTTGTTTTTTTTTTTTGCGCAAGAGACATTCAGTTTTTTCCCGAAAAGCATAAATACCTTGCTTGATTCATAATCTTTTAAATTTTTAATTAAATAATGAATATAAAGCAATTTTTCGTCAATATAAAAAGTTTTCCTGCTTTGTTTTGGTACTTCAACGTCAAGATACTAATTATTAGGTCTAGAACTTTGCTTCCCCCGTTTTCCAATAGATGTCTCTAGGGTCAAGCACTTTTCGATGAAATCGATTTTTTTTATATCGAATTTGGATTTTTTGTGAACATTAACCCAACCAAATATTTGTAGAGATCTGTTTGCATCCCAAACTTACAGCTTTCACAGACGGACGGACGGACGGACGGACAGACAGACATTCGGATTTGAACTCTACTCTTCACCCTGATCACTTTGCCCTAAAAAAACGGCGCAAGCAAAGTTGTAGACCTAATACTAAAGCCATATATTGAAAAAATAATCGATGTCTGTTTACTAGATCATACCTAATAATTGCTCTACAACGTTCGGTTGGGTATTGAACAAAACTCATTTTTTCGGGAGATTGAGGCATAAGTAAAAAACTTGCATTCTCCAATTTTCGAAGTTAGCCTCGAAATATTTGGTTTCGAAGTTCGAAAATATACATTTTTAAAATAATAATTACTACTATGTGTACTTTTGTACCTTTTTCGCTGAATCCGAATCCGAGGTCCATTTAACCACATCAGATCGGGGTTTTGATATAACTCCAAAAACAATATAGCGCCCAGGGATTTTTAAATCATCGGATTCGATTGAAACTCGTTACTCGGTGATTTTCGGGATCGCTGATTACTTGGCAGTACGATTTCCATTGATCTCAACTAGTTCTCAGTCTCGACAATTTCCGCTGAAGCAAAATTTCTTTCAGGTAAGCATTCTATTAAGATCTGGGTACAGGAAAACTTGCGCACCAGGTTCTGATGAATGTGGTAGATGATGGATGGATGGTAGATGGAGTAGTAGCTAACTCGTTGAACTTCTATTATGTTTTCGGTCCATAACTCTCCCTTTCTGTGGATGTTCAACAAATTTCATGATTTTTGATGAAGATGATCATGATATGACGTGTACTAACTACTAACGAATCCTTCACCTGACGTTGAGTCCAGTATATTATTTATCATCTGCATCATCAATATTGAGGAAAATAGACTACCTAGGTGTCAAATAACATAGGGATTATTGCAAACTGTGGGAATAAAAATAGAACTGTTGAGTAACACACAACATCTTAAAGCCTATGTCTTAGGACAAATGTTGTTAAAATGTACTATCTTCTGAGTCCGCACACTACCCTCTTTCAAAATAAAATACAAGAATATAAAAAAAATTATTGAATATATTTGTGAGTTCTACTAAGAAACTATAATATCCAAATTTTGTTTGTTCCCCAACGAAGTCAGCTTTAATCAAAGAACGGACCGTAGTTGTTCATCGACGAAAGTTTTTTTTCAGCTGGAAATAGAACAGCAATACCTCAGAAGTAATCATATTGCCTTCTAGGACTGCACTCAATAATTGTCTGTCTCTTTGAGGTCTTAACTATAATTTTCAATCGTTTCTGTATCTACCCGAATAATGTTTTAACCATTGATCCTTCGCAGTACTGAAAGAAATTAATCAGTGCACGAAAACACAAAGGGAAAAGTGTTGTTACTTTCCTTAAGGAGTTAGGGGTAGTCAGATACACCAAAAAATTTGAATTTCCAGTAATTTCTTTTTGCTATTAAATCATGATATTATGGTTTATTTCAGTAGAAAATTGTATTCAAAATTTGAAAAAAATATTCGTCTAAAATCAATCGGATAAGAAAAATTAATTTTATAAATAGATAATCCTGAGACCGATCGAAGCTTTTTTTTCAAAAATTAACAAAATGGCGGCCTCAGGAAATTTTTCTCTATATTTTTGGGAAAAAATCAGCAGTTAATTAGTCTTAAAAAGCGTAATTTTTCAAAAAAGAAAGCTTCGATCCGGCCAAGGATAACTATGTATTCTAAAAGCTGTATAAATTTCATAAAAATCTACTCAGCGGTTTTCGAGTTACAGTTGTCACCAGTTCAAAAATCATAGTTTTGAGATAAAGAAATTTAAAGTTTCACACTAACTGCCAGAGCGCTCTTTGCTGTCGAATAACTTGAAAAGTAATTATCGGATCAACTTCAACTTTTAAGATAAAACACTGAACGAAAATGCAATAAAATAAAAAAAAAATTTAAAATCCTGACCACCCTAACCCTTAACCCCTTAAAAGAGGTAGAATAAAAAAAAATTCAATATTTAACTCAAACATTTTGCGGTGAAGAACTTTTAAATATTTATTCTTAGTTCAATAAGTGATATGAGATCCACCATTTCAATGAGATTAAGAGCACTACTAACTTATTGCAGACTACCTATGTGATGTGATATTTGGAGGCATCGCCTTTGACCTTCTAGAGCTATAGATATAATCCCACTAATTTTTTCAAGTTGTACTCAAGACTTTTCCAAACTTTTTCATCTAGGCAGGAATTTCCTCTCATGGCACGTGTTTTAAGCATACAACTTTCGGATTAACTAGTAACTTGCAACATTTTTGTACAATAATTTACTCATATGCATATTAGCGGTAACTGAGCGTTGGCTAAAATTTTCACCGCGTCGCCAACATGGAAAGCCGCGGTGGTTTTTAAAACATGAAAGCGACAAATGCAAGTGGAAGTGTGCGAAATTGCTGGCACATACTTGCATAGTGTGAACAGATGCATGCTATATATCCACCGGCAATTTATTAAAACAACTTGCAACATGCCACAAGCGGCTTAAAAACTGTTAACATATTAATAAAAAACAAACAGCAAAAAGACAAAAATACTGTGAAAATATTGGCTGCAGGCGCCACGCATTTTTCTTACGTAGTAGCAGTAAAAACAACAACAACAAAAACTGCATTCATATTTGTGCTACATTTCGCGTGCGTAGCGTTTCGCCGAGGCACGTTTGCGTTTTTTGTTTTTGTTATTTTTGTTTGTGTGTTGCCGGTAAAAGTAGGTTGCATTTAACTAATGCCAGGTTAAATACACCTTTTTGTTGTTGTTGTTGTCGACGATTTGTTTTCTTTTTGTTGCACTTTACGCGCCGCTCCGTTCATTGCCATTATCGCGTTTTTTATGCGCTTAAGCTCTTTGGTTGTTGTTGTTTTCAAGGCGGTGTGCTGCATTCTGGCAAATTTTGTTTTTATTGTTGTTGTTGGCTATAAAACGCCATCATCGCATTATTCGATTGTGAGTAAAAACCGAAATAATTTTTTGCTGTACAACAGCAACAATAACAACAGCAAACCGCACCTAATCTACTTTTGCAAATGAGTGAGCGCTGTCTTTGCTTGTCGCCACCTCTGCAATAGCGCGGCCGTGGCGACCTCCATGTGTTAGGCAAGAATATGCTTGGGTAGGTGGTGTAAATTCACATAAATGTTTGCGAATTTCTTACGAACCGCACAAGTGCCGTTATCGCAATGCAAAGCTGTTATACGCGCAAATCAGCAATTTCTATTGTGTGTTGCCATACTCGGTTGTGAGTGTAAGAGCAAGTGTCTGTAGATTCGTAAGTCCCAAGCCCTTGACAAAAGTGTCAGTAGCGACTTACACACACACATATATATATATATTCACATATTCGTAAATCATTTATCCCCCTTCTATAGCCGTATTCTGAGCTTTTCTCTCATGCGAAAATTCTCTAGTGTCGTACTATGTTTCAAAGCGATAATGGCATTAATGCCACCAAAGTGCTTTGTTTAAGTGAAAAAGAATCATAATAATGTGTAAATTGCACTGTTGCTGCAAAGGGTTTTCACTTTTTTAATGCGATTAACTATATGTGCTGGTATACTGAATTGGCTTATTGCATTAGGGTGCGTTAATTTATGTGTTGGAATTGGTTATGACAGAGCGTTCTAATTTCAGTATTTTCGAAGCTAAATTTATACTCCCTCACTTACAATGAATGCCAATTTTAATAGATCGCTTCTTGTTTCAATATCAACAGATATTTTTTCCGATTGTTCATACACAAATCATCCCAAATCTAGGCCAAGTTTATTTAAGAGACCCAATAGGCCAAGCCGTTATATATGGGCTAAAATGTTGCCTACATTCAGGCTATTACAGAAATTGAGCTATTTCTTTATAGACGAATTTATTAGAGATACTAAGAGTGATACAATATATATTCCAGATTTCAGTTCAATATATTTATATAGTTCAATATATAATTGTAATTCGTTTTCTGTCGGTTTTCAATTAGAAATTTATGCCCTATTCAAAGTAACTCGATGATCGTAATATAAGGGGACTTTCGTCGAAAAAAGAACTTTTTCATGAATTTTTTTAGAAAAAATTATTGCTGTATTTTTATTTTACTTATTATTATATGAAAGTACAGCATTTGAAGGATACTTAAAAAAAAGTTTTATCGAAAAATAGCAAGGAATAACGAATTTATCGTCGATCTCTGCAGGCACCTCGAAAAAAAGTTGTTGTACGGTGACCAGCCTACAGCATCACTGGATTATACGAAACCAAAAAATCAAAATGCTTTCTTTAGTTTATTATTTTGAAACCAAAAAATTAAAATCTTTCTTTAGTTTATTAGTTTATCTTTCAATTGACGTCGAGTTTTTTTTTTAATTTTTCAATTTTTCAATTTTTGGTACCATTTTCAAGCCAAAATGACGATTTTAGACGAAAAAATCGACCTATTTATTATTGTAAAATTGTTAGTAACTAAAATTTTTGGAAAAACTCGACGTCATTTGAGAGCTATATATACTTAGAATATTTGTTCAAAATTTCAAAACCATCGATGCAGTAGTTTTTTCTGTAGGCTGGTCACCGACTTTAAAAATGACATATTTGGGAAAATCGATTCAAAGTTTTGTACACTCAGCGCAGATAGCTGGAGATACCGTTATCCAACCTGCTGTAACTTCGTTAGTTTTTGCCCGAATGACCTAAAACTTTAACACAATATTCTTGAAATGATAATAGTTCAGAAAAAAATTAAAAAAAAAAAATGAAAAGCAAAAGTTGTCCAACCTTACCGCTATCTTCATTGATTCCTTATGTATACATTATTAAGTTAAGGAATCAGGTGGAATTCAAAATTTTATTATTTTTTTTTAATTAAAGGGTGATTTTTTAAGAGCTTGATAACTTTTTTTGCAAAATCTCATCGGTTCTTTATTTGAAACGTTAGATTGGTTCATGACATTTACTTTTTGAAGATAATTTCATTTAAATGTTGACCGCGGCTGCGTCTTAGGTGGTCCATTCGGAAAGTCCAATTTTGGGCAACTTTTTCGAGCATTTCGGCCGGAATAGCCCGAATTTCTTCGGAAATGTTGTCTTCCAAAGCTGGAATAGTTGCTGGCTTATTTCTGTAGACTTTAGACTTGACGTAGCCCCACAAAAAATAGTCTAAAGGCGTTAAATCGCATGATCTTGGTGGCCAACTTACGGGTCCATTTCTTGAGATGAATTGTTCTCCGAAGTTTTCCCTCAAAATGGCCATAGAATCGCGAGCTGTGTGGCATGTAGCGCCATCTTGTTGAAACCACATGTCAACCAAGTTCAGTTCTTCCATTTTTGGCAACAAAAAGTTTGTTAGCATCGAACGATAGCGATCGCCATTCACCGTAACGTTGCGTCCAACAGCATCTTTGAAAAAATACGGTCCAATGATTCCACCAGCGTACAAACCACACCAAACAGTGCATTTTTCGGGATGCATGGGCAGTTCTTGAACGGCTTCTGGTTGCTCTTCACCCCAAATGCGGCAATTTTGCTTATTTACGTAGCCATTCAACCAGAAATGAGCCTCATCGCTGAACAAAATTTGTCGATAAAAACATTTCGAACCGAACACTGATTTTGGTAATAAAATTCAATGATTTGCAAGCGTTGCTCGTTAGTAAGTCTATTCATGATGAAATGTCAAAGCATACTGAGCATCTTTCTCTTTGACACCATGTCTGAAATCCCACGTGATCTGTCAAATACTAATGCATGAAAATCCTAACCTCAAAAAAATCACCCGTTATATGGAAAGTTGTCTTGGTTGTGGACCGCTTTTGACCATTTTCAATCCGTGTTATCAGGCTGTCAATGTGTTATGTACGAATTTCATTGTAATCGGTGAAATAGTTCCTGAGATATGGTATTTGACCCATAAGTGGGCGACGCCACCCTCATTTTCCATTTTGTAAAAAAAAATCTGAGTGGAGATTTCTTCTGTCATTTCTTCTGTCTAATTTAATGTTTCTGACGTTTCCCATTAGTAAGTTAACGCACTTTTAGTAAAATTTAACCTAACCTTTGTATGAGAGGTGGGCGTGGCTATTATCCGATTTCAACTATTTTCATGGTGTGTGGTGGGGTACGTGAGGGAAACGACTACAGAAAGTTTGGTTTATTTAGCTCTATTGGTTTGCGAGATATGTACAAAAAACTGGCTTAGTTATGACACTTTACAATTTTTCGGTTTTCGCCATTTTGTGGGCGTGGCAATGGTCCCATTTTCAATACCAACCTCCTCGCGGTCCCAAAGAGCATGTGTACAAATTCGACATACGGACGGACGGAGGGACGGGCACAGACAATCGGATCTTAACTCGTCTCATCACCCTGATCATTTTGATATATATAACCCTCGTATAGTTTTATGACTTATCAACAACCGTTATGTGAACAAAACTATAATACTCCCTTAGCAACGTTTGTTGCGAGAGTATGAAAATCCAGTAGTGTGCAGTCATGAGCCTGATTACAGATATTTTAGACATGTGATAACTTTAAGAACCTAATGCTAAATTATATATGCAAGCAAATGTTTATATATAGCTTCACAACACAATTTTGTGCTGGTGACCTTCATCCATCAAGCAAAAAATGTATAATTCTTTGTATCGATTCATGCAGAACCCGACAAATCTCTCTCGTTTCATGCTCCACTGCTGATACATATAAATAATCTTATACTGAAGCTTACGTTTATAATAACAATTTAATGCTAATACATTTACTGCCACTCATAATATAATATTATTTTATTTTATTGATGCTTATGCACAGATTTCAATAAAACATATTATTTTATAATACTTCTGCAAGAAGTTTGATTTCCATGGATTCGTTGCCCATAAATGTTCACATAAAATACTCATACACTTCGTTTGAGTAAATATTTGTATGAAAATATAAATTTTTTCCACATACTCGAACACTTTGCGGTGAGCACTTGCAGCAGTGGCATTGCACAAGCTTCTTATAAATTCAGCGCACGTCCACAGACGCTTACGTCTCTAACCAAGCGCAGCCTCAACAAAGAAGCACTGAAATTGTGGCTTTTTCCACCACTGCGACAGTTGCACTGCAATTGTCAATGACGTTCGAAGTCGCAATGACACACACAGCCAAGTGACGGATCAAACAACGGAGACTCCATATATTAATGCTATGACCATATATGGTATATGTATGTATGAATGTGAAAATCAATCAGTTAGTCAGCTAGACAATCGCTAACAACAACTACAACAAAGCAATTTTTCTGCATTATTGCGAAAATATGTAAATTCGTTGTCGAATAGCCGAAGTGCATACGTCAAAGTGACATTAATATGCCGCACACATACACCCGTACAAAGGCGCATAATTGGCTGTCGAACGTGCATTCAATATTATTCTGTGCATTTATGACTTGAAAGTTTAATGTGATAAAGTAATAATATTGCAGCAGAACAAAAAAAAAAATATTGTCAATAAATCTTTGCAAATATTAGCCACAATAATCACCGTTTATTTTGCAATCACATAACTGATTTTGTATGCAGTGTTGTCACTGTCCGTCGATTGTATATTGACACGCCTCATCGACTGAGTTGGTAATTACATTTAGTTCGTAGAATTCGCAGAACAATTATGTGAAGTTAATAAAGGAAATATTGACCTAGGCTCAGGAGCTCTTTTCGAAATCATATTGTTGTTGTATCAGAATAAACATTCCTCACATAATTTTAAGTGTTAATAGTTGTTGGTCGCTGGTACTTCCTGGTTACATAGACCTGACTGTCGTGGCCAAGATCTATTGTATATCTAAAGGCATAGATTGAAATGGCACCCCCTATATAAGTCCAATTGTCGATAACTCCTACTATTAGGATAGTTTTTGCTCCATATATTGCATCGGAAGAATATAGCTTAATTAATTAATATAATTGCGTGCTTCAGATCGCAACAGAAAATTATTAAACTAAGTGAAGATTGAAAAATTTGTCGGGATTCTTTGCTGATCCCTCACTCAATAGTTCCAGGTTTTAAAGGTATCCAAATAAATATAGTTAGAAAATATAAATAGAGTTTAGTATTTTCAACTAAAATTATATATAATATTATATTATTGTACCAGGGAAACAATGAAACATCTCTTGTGTGCTTGTCCTGCAGTGAGAAGGCAACGACTTCAGCTCTAGTGGGCTTCACAGTACAATAATCTGGAAGAGATATCGTTATTGAAACCAAGTGCAGGCATCCTAAAGGATAATTACTTCTCATTGACTATGTAACGGCACTCCATCTGGTAGCGCAAAGGACCAAAATCGGTATATGTGTGGCTCATTGACCTACCAAATTAACCTAACCTAACCTACGGACGACCGATCAAGCCAACCACTTAACGCCTACTACATCACTATTCACAACTAATTCAGTTTAAACGGCAATTTACTCAGTAAATCCTGCTGTCAATTATTTATCAAGTAATTTTTTGGTTACACGATTTTTTAATTAACTTTCTTCGTTTATTAAGTTCATCGTTTACTTTCAATCCATGTCAACCTTCATTTTAAATAACCCAGATTTGTAGTCGACAAGGCTAGTCATATATCCTTCTAAATCTCCATTAAGCTCTTCCAAGAAAAAGTCTCGATACATTGAGAATTACAAATCTCTTTCTACACACAAAAATCATACTTAAAAGTCCAGCATGAATTTCAAATATATCGTGGAGAAAAGCAGTCGATAAGGCGGGAAGATTGACGTATGGCAGTAACAGAGAAAGAAATACACTCTTACTACGTTGGGAAAGGTCTCGACATCGCTTGATGATTTGTATTTTCCCATAGCTGAGGAAGGACTAGACGATGTAGTGGCGTGATCCCTTATAGTCTTTTCGCACAGCCAAATTAATTTAATAAATTATAATTATAATTGAGAAACCAGATTTTGCCTTTCGCACAACCAGCTACTCGATTAAAGATCAGCTGTTATACATTTTTTTACTGTTAATAAGAAGTAGGTACATTTCCTGATTAATATTTCATCAATAAACACAGCTAAATTTACAGCGTAGACAACAACACGCAGTCCTATGTATATTCCAATTTCGACTCGATTTATATTCGATTAAAAATTAATGTAGTAAAATAATTTTTTTTTTTGTATGTAGATCGTTCTATATCAGCGCGTTAATCAGGCAAAGACCGTTTAATTGAACAATTAAATTCCGTGCGAAAAGGCTATTTAGCAATTAAAATGTAGGAAACGAAAATTCTTCACCCACCAACTAAACAAATATTTTATGAAAACATTGTTGCATAACATAAATTTAAATGTTTACATGAATTTCTTTTCTTACAAACAAATCACATTTTCAATTGATAGCCAACGAGCAAAATAATTATGTGTAAATAAAGGAAATAAATCAACGGCGTGCACATTAAACTATAAAATTGCAATATATTGTGCAATAAACACAATTCGACCAAATACATGTGTAAGGCCGACCAACAACGCGCGCAAAACTAATTACAGCAGCGTGAAAAAATCAGCGCCTGCCAACAGTTTGCTGTCCATTAAAGTCAATAAATAAATTTAATGCAATTCTCATAGCGTTTCGTTCGAGATCGCAAGCAGCCGCCACAAATTCCCATCAAAAGTTCAAGCAAAACGAATTAATTGACTCCCACGAGCCATCAGAGCCGAGTCGCAGAGCGCGCGTGAACCAGCGAACCGCTGCGTCCACAAAGTCAATTATAGTCTATAGATATTTGCTATAAGTATATATGTATGTTGTATAGATATATCCAATAGCATGCCAACGACTTGTAAAAATTATTGTTTACATTGTAGAAATTTTATAAAATTTTCACAAAAAAAAATTGCCACGAGCTAACGCTGACTGAGATGTCAGAGAAGTCTGAGAAGCCTCGCGCATGTCACTTCATATCTCACAAATACAAATATACATATGTATATATCGGTATATAGTTGGGTTAATGTTTGGAAAAATATGCACCGATCAGCTGATTTCAATTGATGCACACAAGCATTGCCGATCCGACACCGTCAGTCATCGCGTGTCTGCCTCATTGCATTTGCATTTGGAATGACAGCTCATATTAACAATTCAAATGATATGGTATGCGTAGTGGTTAACGGTTGCAGCAGTCGTATGGCCCGATATGCCATAATTGATGCTTTGAATTTTGATTAAATTAGTGTATCGCAAGTGTGGTGAAAAACTAATTAATACAAATGCTTACAAAAGTCGGTGAAACGATTATTTATGTATCATAATTTGTAAATTAGTTGATTAAAAGATATATTACCGTAGGTTGTACTTCATCCAATCAATATTTAAGGGGCTATGTGTTACCCATGGCGCTGAAGCGTGGACGATGACAACATCCGATGAGACGACTCTTGGGGTTTTCGAGAGAAAGGTTTTGCGCAAGATTTATGGTCCTCTAAACATTGGCAACGGCGAATACCGCAGACGATGGAACGATTAGCTGTACGACATTGACATAGTTCAGCGAATAAATAGACAGCGGCTACGCTGGCTAGGTCATGTTGTACGGATGGAAGAAAACACTCTGAAAGTGTTCGATGCAGTACCCGCTGGAGGAAGCAGCGGAAGAGGACGACCTCCACTCCGGTGGAAAGACCAAGTGCAAAGTGACCTGGCTTCACTTGGTGTTTCCAGTTGGCGCCAAAAAGCAAAAAAAGAGGAATGAGTGGCGCGCTCTGGTGGATTCGGCTATAATCGCTTAAAGCGGTTCCTACGCCAAATATATATATATATATGTGTTACCCATTAAAAATTAGGCGATTTTCGTGAATTTTTTTTAAAGAAAGTACTCGTTCGAATATTTCGAAGTTTTTTGGACATCATAAGGTATATTTTAAGATTTTTTTTACAAAACTATTGAAAAATAACGGAGTTATGTTCTGTCTTGGGAGGTACCAAAAAAAAAAGTTCCCCAACTGCTGACATGATTCCGGCCGAATGAGTGGCTGAAACAAAAAAAATCTGAAAGGGTATTAAAATTGAAGATATTTTCTATACAATGACCTACGATTTTTGAAAAATATAAAAAATTAACAGCGTAGTTCTGAAAAAAAAAATTTTTGGTAAAAATGGTCTTTCTTTTAATTGCAAATTGACAATTTTCAACAAATCAAAAAGTTCGTAGCTCATTATATTGAAGTCGATCGGTCAATTTTGAGTTGAGTTGAGTTATGATGTCAGCAGTTTCCATTTCGAGAAAAACGCGTTTAAAGCCTGCGAGCGGGCGCTCTTTAGAACGCTGCCATTCAAAAACTATTCAAGATACGACCTTACCGTTTTCACAGGATATTTACATTCTAGGGGATAGCCCCTTAAAATTGATGACAATTAGAATTGTGAGCATACTTTTAGGCGTCTTGGCATTATTTCTTTTCTATACAGATTTTTATTTGTAATGTGTTTCAAGACTATATTTCTTGTTTAAACGATATTATGAAAACCTTGGCATTTCATTTGTAACACTTTCCGAACCTTTGTAGGAGCGAATCGAACGAACAACTGGTATAAAATCAATATATTACTGGTATAATGAAGATGATAGAATAGAAAGGGATTATATAGCAAATATTCGATTATTGCGGTATCTATATTATGTCAGATTCAATTCAATCCGATAATTTTTGAATGAATTAGTTTTGGGAATTCTTTTTGATTTTTTTTTTTATTAAAATTTTGCAAATAGCGTTATACGAGGTGTGTTCTAAAAACAAAGGGAATTTTTGAAATTTTTCCAAAGTTCAATTTTAAAATGTTTACTAGCTGAAAAACCCAAATACTATCCCAAAAAGAAAGACTTTGAGAAGTATTTCGACGATCCGAAGAAGCGCTGGGATAAGTACATAATATGGAATGGAGACTATTATGAAGGCGACAACATTAACGTAGACGAATGAATAATTTTTTTCCGAAAAACGAAAATTCCCGTTGTTTTTTGAATACACCTCGTACCTTGACAAATATTCACTTTTTATAAATTAATAACGAAATCCATCTCAAAAGGACCTTGAGCTTTTCTAAAAAATACAACCCCGCAATTTCTTGATTAACAAGGAAGTCTCAGACATTATATATAATGACATTATGCATTTTTCTTACTTAGATGAATGAATGTAATAAATGACTCAATATCAAACTAATCAAGCATAATGCATACTTCACAGACATTTGTTATAATTTTTTATTTACTTTTTTTTAATATCAAATGAATGCAGTAATTCACAAAATCTCTGCGTATATCTCTCAGCATTACCTGTTTATCATTGTCAACACATGTGAGTTGGAGCGTACATATGTTTTCCTTTGCCTAGCAGTGGCAATTGTTTATCGCATGCAATGCCGCAGACAAAAGCAATAAAATATATAGCAAAAATAAAGGAGACATACATAAATTGCATATGACATGTGTAAATGCCGCATAGTCAAGTCAAGTCAACTCTATATCATAACTGTAGTAAAATATGAAGCTGCTGGCGCATACGAAACTGCATAAAGATGCCGTGGTTTATTGACTTTACAACTGAATGAGTTGATATTAATGCATGTTTGTATGTTTGTTTGTATATTTATGCTTGCAATTGTTTACAACGCTGATACAGGAAGTTCACAGGCGAATTTTACGCTTTCGCCATGCTTTTACACATACATAGGACATACATATATGTATATGTACATAAAAATATTTCAATTAATAATCACATAAATAAAATGCTATTCACCGACCTCCTGACTGACGTTTCAATTTTTTTCTTTTTTATACTCATAAGACACTTTAATTACGTTGTCACACTGTGTATTTTCATATGTATGTATGTATAAATATAGTTTGTTTGTAAATTGTAAATTGAGTAAAATATGCTCTTGAACTTGTGCATATTGTATACAACTTGTCTATAGTAGTCTGTTTGTATGGTCAGTTTGTATGGAAATTCACGAGGTCGTCACATATCACTTAAGCTTGCTGTGTCTAGTTGTAGCTACCAATTGAATTAGTTGCGTGTGATATTTCTAAGATTTCTTTATGTAAATTTAAATGCTTAAAAAATGACAAAAGAAATGAACAGTTACATTATAAGTAGCTACTGTCAAAATATGTAACAAATAGAGTTGCCATCTACGTTGAAAAATTAATTCAACTGAAATTATTGAATTAAATAAATTATTGAGGGAAAGACGACTTCTTTATAGAGTCATATTAATTGTTAAAGAAAAGTAAAAATATTATAAAATAAAATTAATAATTTTAGTTATGTTCATAACATATTATGATTTTAATCTAAGAACACTTAACGGCAAATATATGAATTTCGAATTTAACTTTTTTGAAAAAATGAAATGAAAAAATTGTTAAGTTTAAGGATATTTTTTTTATTTTTGCCGAAATTTCTGTAACAAAGGAAATTTTGCGACTATGCTTTAGAGCTCCATAGGTTCCCGAGATAGAGATCTAAACATGTATGTATGTGATTAGCGTTGCAACCGTTTAGCCGGTTATAGCCGAATCGACAATAGTGCGCCACTCCTCTCTTTACAGTACGCAGTTCGGTGACAATTGGGGATCCCAAGTGTAACCAGGTCGCTCTCCACCTGGTCCCTCCAACGGAGTGGAGGCCTTCCCCTTCCTCGGCTTCCTCCGGCGGGTTCTGCATCGAACACTTTCAGAGCTGGAGTGTTTTCATCCATTCGGACAACATGACCTAGCCAGCGTAGACGCTGTCTTTTTATTCGCTGGACTATGTCAATGTCGTCGTATAACTCGTACAGCTCATTGTTCCGTCGTCTGCGGTATTTGCCGTTCGCAATGTTCTGAGGACCATAAATCTTGAGCAAAATTTTCCTCTGGAAAACCCCTAGTGTCGTCTCATCTGGTGTTGACATCGTCCAAGCTTCTGCACCATAAAGCAGGACGGGAATGATAAGCGACTTGTAGAGTTTGATTTTGGCTCGTCGAGAGAGGACTTCACTGTTCAATTGCCTACTCAGTCCAAAGTAGCACCTGTTGGCAAGAGTGATTCTTCGCTGGATTTCGAGGCTGACATTATTCGTGTTGTTGATGCTGGTTCCCAGATATACGAAATTATCTACTACTTCAAAGTTATGGCTGTCAACAGTGACTCTCTATTTAGCTCTGCAGCTCTTATAATTTTTTCCAGCATCAAGTTAAAGAAGTCTAAATATAAATGGAGTTGCCACTTATTGAAAAGTGAAACAAGAAATGTTGGAAAATGTACGTGAAATCTCAAAAGTTTACGAAATCCTTTCGAAGTGTTTTGAAATAAATACAAGTTAGAATAGAGTTGCCATCTATAATTAAAATAAAATTAAGGAAAATTAAAAAAAAATATGTCAATGTAAATCGTTTAGAAAAATGTCTTAAAATAAGAGCTTAGTTTAACATTGTTTTCCACTTACATATATCATAATGTCACAATAATGATATATTTTTTGTAATATTATATTTTTTATTTCCAATTAAATAAAATTGTTTTAAATATCTATATTTACGTTCCGATCATCGCAATCATTAATTTCACTAAACACTAAACCATTGGTGGAAAAATAGTAATCGATTATTTGAAAAAGAAAAATATAAAATTTATTAACAATTTACATAACATATAACGGTACGAGTTCAAGAATTTTCGACAAAAAATTTCAGAAATGTTTCTCTCATCTTTAAAAATGAATTTTTCGATTGAAAATATTAACAATTCCCATAAGGCACTAATCATATTTCCTCGGGCGTAAACCCATATTTACACCATTTGAAGAGACCAGAACCAAATTCATCAAAGGTCGCACCTCCTCCCCCTGTGGGAACAGCTCATAGTGACGCAAAATCTTACAAATCGTGCTCTTCATCTCGAGCATGGCGAATTTTTGACCGACACAATTACGTGGACCCGCGCTGAAGGGAACATAGGCAAATGTGTTATTTTTTTCAATATTATCGCTATAAAAACGTTCCGGTAAAAATTCTTCGGGGTCCTTGAAATACAAAGGATCACGCAATGCGTGATAAGTCAGAATAGTCACATTGGTATCGGCGGGGTAGAGTTTGCCATCTAAAAAATTTCAGATTAAAGGGGTGAAAAGATCATTCATTATATGCAAAATCACATATCTCACCCAAATAAATATCCTGCTCAATATGACGTCCAATCGAGGGCACTGGTGGAAACAGTCGCATCGATTCCTTTATAACGCATTCCAGGTATTTTAGTTCTTGTAGATCGCGTAATGTGATTGATCGCTGCTTATCATCACCGATCACGGCGCGTATTTCCTCGAACACCTTCTGCTGGACGGCCGGGTGACGCGAGAGCAGATAACAAGTGAACGAAATACCGCTAGTTGTGGTATCGTGGCCCTCAAACATGAATGTGTCCACTTCCTCACGTATATCCGTGTTGGAGAGTGGTTGACCTTTGGTCTCCGCTTGCAACAACATGTCCAAGAAAGCTGTATGTTTCTTGCGTCCAATATCTTCGTCGGCGTCGGATAACTTAGTTTGTGTGACATTATTTTTGATATTTTGTTCGAGTACTTTTCGTCGTTCTTCGATAACATTGCCAGTGAAATCGTGCATTAGCCGAATGCTACTGTGTAGTTGCTTATAACCAACGGGAGCAGTGAGCCAAAACCAGAAATCGAACCGCTGCAATATTGATAGAAAACGCTCCGAAGTGATGGAGGAGACACTAATTTTGGAGAATTAGATTTTAAATTTTATTTGAGATGGAAATTATGACGATCTTTCAATACTCACGTTCGCACCGCTTTAACGTACGGTAAATCTGGTTGTAACTGTGCGTTGATCTTCACACCCATAGCGGTTTCTATGAAATAAATTAGAAATAAATTCTCAATTTCAATTTCCCAATTCTCAAGACCCCAATTAATACACACCCGCGATAACATCCAACGCCATCGCACAAACAAACGGATATAAATTCACCACAGTCTCACCATCCGCCTTTTCCCTCAGCAAATCTATCATAACATTGCTCTGCTGATCGAAAACCCCAACGAAATCTTCCAAAATTTTGAAATGAAATGAAGGCGTAATGATCTTTCGGCGACTGTGCCATTTGGGGCCAGTGCTTAGCAGCAAACCCTCACGCAACCATGGCGTCAGCAGTCCGTAAAGATTATTTTTCGTTAACAATTTTTGACTGCTCAGCACGGGCTCCATAAATATGGGATCTGCTGTCAAAATAGTCGCTTGATTTAAAAGCCACAAATTACAGGTTTTGCCGTTATTTTTAAGCACTTCGCCGGTGAACTCGATCATATCTATTAGATTACAGTTATGATATAGTTTCATATTTATTTTACTAGTTGTTTATTTGATTTCTTTTTACCCGCTGGCGTTTGATTGATGAGATGATGTGCCGCCCCCAAAATTGGCAGACTTGAAACAGATTTGAGACCATTTGTCTTGAAAATCTCATTATGTCGCCTTTTCTTCAAGTAATCACCGATTATGAGCAACGTCAGTAGGCCTATCAAAAGCGCTAAAAACATGTTTCAGTACACCAAGAATCACTACCCAACGCGTAAAAAGCAGAAACACAACTATTTTGCAGAGAGTTCAAGTTGTTTCGATCAAACAAACAGTAATAATATTTTTCGATGGCAATTCTGATTAGATTAACATATTATTAAGATTAGCTGAGTACATCAAACCCTAAAATCTGCATTGGACTTTAAGATTAGATTAGTAATTGCACATTCTAGGGTACTTGGCTATATACAGAGGAAGAAGTCCCCAATTGGGATTATTATATTAAACGAAAATTGTTAATTTTTTTTCATTTTTATTAATTAAATAACATTTACAAAGTCGAACACAACACTGTGTTATCTAATTTTCTTAAACTCGGACTATATGGAACGATTTTTAGGACGCGTTTTACGTCGAGATCTTAAATTGACAGCGTATAAAATATAGCTTGAGCTGAAGTTGCTCTACCTTCTCAAGCGACATTGCTTTGTTTTATGAGCTCATAAAAAGTTCCAAGAAGATCTGACGTTTTCGAGCCAAATTCTGTTCAGCAATGAGACCCTTTTCTGCTTCAGTGGGTATGCAGACAAACAAAATTGCCGCATTTGGGACGAAGAGCAACCTGAAGATAATCATGAGCAGACATTTCACCCAGGATAACGGACTATTTGATGCCTGAAATTGAAGTTCGTGATCTCGCCGACATTTGGTTTCAACAAGACGGCTAGACTTCCCACACATCACACAAATCAATAAATTTATTGAGATAACACATCGGCGAGCGGTCGATTGTCAACCAAGATTGTGTGATATCACAGCGTTAGACTGTTTCTTCTGGGGAATTATAAAGTCTAAAGTATATGCGGACAATTCCGCTTGAAATCAGGCTTTGGAGCAAATCGTCGCGCGTGTCATTCCCCAGTTACCAGTTGAAATGTTCGAACTAGTCATCGAAAATTGGACTCAACGGACTGACCATCTTTCGAATGATAATAAACATTCCCCATTAAATTTGAATTTTCTGTGTTTTTGTCTTTTAAAAAGTAGGAAACCTCGAATGGATCACCCTTTAGAACTGTTGAGTTGGCAAAGAAGCGATGTTGAAAGGAATGCTTTGGAAGAAGTCTTCGAATACCAAAAGAAGGGGTTTCAACATCCTTATCCTTACTTGGTATCTCGAATGGATGTCAATCTTAGAAGAAATAATAAGGTGTTCTTGACTCTGTCAATCTCAGTCAGATATGTTTATTTATAGTATAAAACAAGATAGAATTATTCTGGACTAGACCAAGATCCAATGAATAGTAAAGTCCTCTCTCGGCGAACAAAAACCAAACTCTACAAGTCTCTCATCATTCCCGTCCTACTTTACGGTGCAGAAGCGTGGACGATGTCAACATCCGATGAGACGGCACTATGGTCCCTTAAACATTGGCAACGGCGAATACCGCAGACGATGGAACGATGAGCTGTACGAGTTATACGACGACATTGACATAGTTCAGCGAATAAAAAGGCAGCGGCTACGCTGGTTAGGTCATGTTGTTCGAATGGACGAAAGTGCTCCAGCTCTGAAAGTATTCGATGCAGTACCCGATGGAGAGGGACCTGGCTTCGCTTGGTATAACCAATTGGCGCCAAACTGCCAGAAGGAGGGATACGTGGCGCGCTGTTGTGGACTCGGCTATAACCGCGTAAGCGGTGTCTACGCCAGTCAAGAAGAAGAAGTAGAAGACCAAGATCCATTACTTACAACTTTGTTCCGATTTTATGACATAAAACTTGACAACTATAGTAAGGTCGATCTGAAACTCTATAAAGATATTTAAGTTATATTTTATTAATATTATTTTCTTATATTGTGCATATAAACCAATTAGAAACTACCTTTGAACCATGACCAACTACTATTCTCAACATTTATTTCACTCTCGAATCGCTCCACTGTCCAATCAGCTGTTTTGTGTTGTGCTTCCAACGAGCCGAGCGTGTTCAGCTTTGAAGTACACGTTTTGTGAAGTCTTTCTATACAGTTTTACCGCTTCTTCATTATACTTTATGTGTGTACTCGTATTGTATTTCTACGATTTCCTTTATTATTTCATTTATAGTATTCTCAGCGCATTTTGGCTGTGTTTGTTTTCATTCACTCGGCTGGGCAGCTCGCCAGGTGCGGTTTATATCAAAAGCTGCTGCTGCTGCTGTCGCCGCCGCTTTGTTTTCTTTCGATTCCGCTTTGTTTGGCTTTATTTATAACTTGTCGGTTTTTAATTTCGCCTTTTTATTTCCCCGCACACACACACATGCACATGTGGAAAGGTCTCCCGCATTCACATGTGCACTTGCACTGAAATTTATTATCAGCACTTTTGCTTTAGCGAGTTTTCACTTTACTCCAATTCAGAGCACTTGCACACACACACACAGACACACTTGCTCTTTGCTCAGTGCAATTTGCGGCAGCTCATCGCAGCACTCTTCTCTACTCTCTTCTAATTGATTTTCTTTTCATGTTTTTCGGTTTTTGTTTTAATTCTTTTACTTCGTGCCCGTTGCTGACACATTCTACATGTGTTTCCATTAGACACTTGACTTGACTGCCACTGTGTGTCTGTGTGCCGGTGTGTGTGTGGCTCCCCACTTGTGGGTGTATTTGTGCGTGTAATATTCAATTTGTGTGCGTTGGTCGCTCGCTCGCTCGCTCTTGCTTTGGTGAGAGTTCTAGACACTTTCGTCTATTCGACGACCATCAGTTGCAAAAGCGGGCATCTTCAAGTGGCAAGTAGGTAGCTAATAGTGTCGCGTTCAACATGTTTACGTTGTGCGAGCACATCCGCGTTTCGTTTTTGGGTTTTGAGTTGAAAAGAAAATTCACTTTTGTGGCACGTTAGTGAAATTCATTCAGTTTAGTGTACGTTTTTTCGCCAAACGGATGTCAAGTGTGTGCTGTGCGATTAGTAGTGATTTCTATTGGCGGAAGTGAAGATCTCAAATTGGATTTCTCTTTAACTAATTGTGTCTTAGGTGAATTGATATACTATGTTGTGGGGAAATAATTAAAAAAAAAATCTGTGAAAAATAATTTTATTCAATTATTGCTAAAAAAAATTGAATAAGCCTGTGGAATAGAAATAGTTGTGAATAAAAAAATATTTTTTAAATGAAACAACATATTTTTTTGATTAAAAAATAATTAAAATTAATGAAATAAAACATTTTTTAAGTAAAACTTGAATTAAATAAATCCATATAAAATTGTATATAGTCAATAACAAAAGTAAAATTAATATTCGATGTAAAACAAATTACAGTAAAAAGAAAAATATATAAAAAAGTAAAATAAAAAATATAAAAAAATTGTTCATATAATAAAAATTAAGTGAAATATAATTTCCTAATTATTCTGTATAATATTCTACTGTAAAACATTAAACATTCAACTAAATAAATAACTTTAATCGAAAATATCATACATTTTATTGACTTAAAATAGAGGCTGCCTCTGAAAAAAAATCCAGTAATTAAAAATTTTAAAATTTTTTCAAAATTTCAAAAACTACGAAAAACAAATTTTAATCCCATATGGTTGGAATAAGAAGTAATCTTAATTCATAAAATCAATTCAAAATTCAGAAATTTTGAGTTGTGAAATGGCCAAATTTCGCCCATAAAATAAAATTGCGCCCTAAAGTGCAGCTCGGTCGTTATAATTGGTGTAAAGAAATGCGGAAGACTTTTCGTAACCGAAAATTCTCATAACCACCTTAATTGCTTAAGATATTTCGATTAGATAATTGTCGGCGAGTTTGCTTGCTATGACTGCTTTAGAACACGGCAGTCTCACTATAACGATCAGTTTGAGGTTCAATTTCATAAGCAAAGTTTTCACACAACAAAAACAATCTCTTTAACCATTTTAATTTTGTCACTATCATGATGATATATATGTATATAATAATATTGTAAAGAATCCGACTTTACTTCTATAAATCGGAAACTTCTGAAATTTTTTTGGAAGATTTCATTAACCGCCTTATGTTTGAGTCTTCTTTCTATATTTTATTCAGTTTCACTTATTCAACATTGTTCCAAAACGTGTATAAGACATAATGTCGAGCAATCCCGAACATTTCCTAGACTCTAATTTACTTAGAGCTTGTAGACTTTCTTAAATATTTATTAAATTTCTTAAATAAAATTTACACTTTGTCAGTCCTGTGACGCTTTTCAGCTAGAAATTATTTATCGATGACCATTATCAGTAACTCAATATCAAAGGTATAGTTTTAAGATATATATATTGATTCCAGCGCCATCTAGCGGTTTTAAAGTTTTCCAGGCAAATTTTGAGGAAAGAGTTTCGGTGGATATTGTATGTGGAATATATTCAAATGTATAGAACACATGCCAAATTTCAACAAAAACCCAACCACACAAGCTGGGGATCTTACTATGAGTACCTTAAGTTTTTTGGGTCGCTGAATTCGACTCTGATGGTCTTTAGCGGACAGCGATTTTTAAAATTCATCGGATTCGCTTGAAACTCGATACTCGGGCGTTTTTGGGGTCACGCATTATGAATACGGTTGTTTAAAATTCAAAATGGCGGACGCTTTTTTTTTGAAAAATTCATCGAAATCGCTTATATCTCGTTATTCAGCGGTTTGTTTTCGGGGTTGCTGATAAAATCTCCAGTTCATAGTAAAAATTATTTTATAGAAAATAAGTAAATTAAAAAAGATTTATAAAAATATCGAAGATAAAAAACATTTAATATTTTCGGGAAATAAATTTTAATAATAAAAATGAAAAAAAAAAAACATAATTTGGTGCAAAATTACTTAAAATAAATAAACAATTTATGATTATTTTACTTAAAAAATAATAATAATTTATCATTATTTTACTTAAAATAAAAAAAGTTGATGTTAAAAAATTAAAAGAAATAAAAAAAAAAATTAAACAGAAAAAATTAAAAAAATTAAAAAACAAACAATAATTAAACTAAAATTTAAAATAAATAAATTAAAAATAAGATAAATGCATATTTTCCAAAATAAAAATAAAAGTAATTACAAATGAAATCATTGAAAAGTGCAATCAACAGCAACATTTTTTCCACAGAAATAATAAACAACAATAATTCAAATTTCTTACCTCCCATAACAGTCGAGCGGTGTCTGTGTATACAAAAAAGTTAAAGACACACAGTCACATTTATAATAAAACATATACAAATACACAAACGCTACCGCAAACAGTTCTTGGCGCATAAAATAAAGTGCATTGAATTATAATAAATTTACAAAAGCAAAACCAACAAATTCACGCAAGTGCAAGTAGGTGTATAGGTCTGTATGAGGTGTGTGTGTGTGTGCATATTTTGTTTATATGTACGCGCAAGTATAATCCATGCAGTCACGTAAGAATACTTAGCCGCGTTTAAAAATATAAATAAACACAACAGCGGACTGTGACTGCGACGGCTGCGTGTCTATTTGCCATCGCTGTGAGATAAGCAAGCGCATATCCGACAGATACACATTGCAAGCCGCCACCTAACGTGCTGTAAAAAGATAAGAAGACACATATATATGTATGCGTGTGTGTGTATGCATGAGTGCATTAAAGTAAATAAAACGTGATTTGCTGGTAAATGCACAGGCATTGTCTTACTGAGTTTGTGTGTGTTTGTGGAAATACAAATAATAAAAAAAATCATAAAAAGTGCTACTCCAATAATAATAAAAATAAAAACCTCTGTCGTTTATCTCTTGCAACGCAACGTTGCACAATCGCTAACGCAATCGTCAAACCAAACCAAGCAACCACCTACAACACTGTTAATCTGTTGAAATAAATAATTACCGTTAAATTGACAACAACAACACACAATTATGCTCGCCATTAAGGAGTGTCTCATACGCGAAGGTGTCTTAAATTTGACGTCAACACCGGCTAATCATGGCCAGCATGGCGCTTTGGGCGCTGAAGAAAATCGAATTGGTGGAGTTGACAGCGCAGCTGTTGCAGGTGTTGCTGCAACAACAACAAATAGCAGCAATATTTATGACAACAAATGCAGTGACTCTGCTGCTGCTGTTGTCAGCAACAATTTGCGCGCCATTATTACGAATTACAACAACACTTACGGTAATGATAATCGTTACAATCGCTATAATGATAAAATGACAGCAGCAGCAACGCCATTGGCACTCGACTCACAGCTGACCAAGTTGAGGGATCAAAGTTAGTATTTACATACTTAAAACGTTATTTATGAGCACATTCTAATATTTTATATATATTCGAAATTTATATAGTACTTACATGTCTGTAGGTGTGTCTCTATGTCAATATACTACATGGGTGCTTAACGTGTAGCCTAAGCTACGTGTATTAGCACTAATTATATGGTATTATTCATTCATTACTCAATACTAATAGTTTTTATTGCATACAAATACTCAACTATATTTCTGTATTTTTGTTGTTTTTGTTGTACAGCTGATTTTGGCGTTTTGAGTCAATAGTCTATTTTTTATTCATACTTTATTCCCCTGATGATCTCAGGTATAGATTTACCGCATATACTGTTGTAAAACTTGATAGAGTTGCCAACGGAATAATATTTGGAAAATAAATTTTATAAAAAAATTCAATAATTTTTATTAAGAAAAAATATTTTTATTTTTTTACACATTTTTTATATAAAATATTTTTTCTTGCAATCATTTAATCAACCTTTTTAGCTTAGTTAGAAATATACTTTTGAACGAAGATCACCTAGAGCCGTTGTCTTTACTATACTTGCCTACGTACTGAATAGCTTAACGGTAGATATCATAACGGGAATAAAAACCCCAATTTTATTTACAACTTAAAAGCTCTCTTGACATAAATTTAGTTATATTTTACTTGCATTTACTCATTTTTATAGGTGGCAACTCTATTCAAAAATATGCTAAAAATTAAATTTGTCTCAAACAATAAATGGCATAAATAAATTAGCCATATTTTTCAAAATAAAAATTTTCTGCAGGTGGCAACCCCGTTTAAAAAAATGTTTAATTTGTTTCAAATTCAGAATATTTTTCGATAAACTTTCTTTGACACTGCGACACAATTGTATTAAATTTTACTCAGTTTTATTTTTTTTATAGGTGGCAACATTGTTCCAAATATTTGCTTATTTTTTGTCAAAACATTATAAATATTTTCGATACATTTCCGTAAAATCTTAAGTAGAACTGTTTTTTTGCCCAATTTTTAGGTGGCAACTCTGTTCCAAAAAAGTTTATTTAAATACAGAAATTTTTTCGAAACTCTCAAACGACTTGAGTTTTGCACGCATGTTTGATAGTTTGCTAAGTTTTATTTCTTTTGATAGGCGGTAACCCAATTAATTTTTGTTAGGTGGCAACTCTGTTCCAAAAAAGTTTATTTAAATACAGAAATTTTTTCGAAACTCTCAAACGACTTGAGTTTTGTACTCATTTGTGATAGTTTGCTAAATTTTATTTTTTTGATAGGCCGTAACCCAATAAATTTTTTGTTAGGTGGCAACTCTGTTCCAAAAAATAATTTGGTTTAATTTTCCAAATGTCTCGAAACTGTTAAAAATCTTGAGTTTCACCCACAATTTTTGATAGTTTGCTAAGTTTTATTTTTTTGTTGGATGGTAACGCTATTAATTTTTAAAATCTAAATGAATAATTTTAATACATTATTTTTTTTAATAATAATAATTTTTTATAAAATTTTTATAATTTTTTTTAATAATATTTTCTTATAATTTTTTTCTCAGTGTCTTACTCTTTTCTTCACTTTTATTTCCAACTGTTTAGTTTATTTTTAACCACATGAGTGATCCATGACATTCTTTAGACCTAACATACATGAGAACAAAGTGTTTAATATTTATGTACTCGCACGAATAGGCTCATATTTCACAATAGATTTCATATCTCCACAGGTTGTTAACTTCATATTGTACCAAAAAAAAAGCCAAACGTGTGCGCTGCTCCTCTTCCGCTCGCTCTTCACACGACCAATTATTTTCGTTTAATAACTCAGCTGTCAGTCATGCTATTTTTTTAGTTTATTGCTTTTCGTTTGGAGATTTCAAACGCTTGATATTCGTTAACATACTATCTACACTTACAGGCAGACAGACATATATATATGCGTGTCTTGTTAAATAAGTATGTGTTGTACTATAATTTCGCGCGCTGTGGTATTTAATTTTTCGCAAGAGAGTTCTATGTCATGCTGTCATAGCGTAAGTTCAGACACAGATCTTTTAACTATTTCTTAGTCGGCGTCTTCGTTTGCGTTTCATTTATAATAATTAAATTCGTGTTCTAGGTTTTGAGGTTCGAAGTGTTTTTTTCGTTTTTTCTTTTATTTTTTTGGAATCATAATTGTTGTGACATACATATAATACTCATTTAAATGAGATCATCTTAATAATTGACTGCTTGTTATCTCTAGTTGGTATTTAGCGCAGGTGGCAAGTTTGTGTTACTTTTTTTTTAATTTGTGCGTAAAGGAATTTTATAGATCAATATTTCTGATGTTTTGAAAATAAAAAAAAATTAGTCTTTCAATTCTGGGAGGCATGGCAACCCGTTTAGATAAAAATCGTAGAAGAAATGCTTACGAATTACATGTGAAACGAATCTCCCAGATTAGTGAGCAGTATTACTAAAGTTTTTCCACTACTTTAGTCTCCCACTTCCTTATCCTTCTCTCCCCTTTCTCTTCGGTAAACGATGCAAATGTCTTCATCGAATAATCTGCTCTGAGTGCACAATGAATGAAGTGAGCATTAAAATAGTTTTATTATTAGCTCACTAAAAGTGCATATAGACAAGTGATTACATAGAAATATATATATGTATGTATATAGAGATTGTCTATAGAAACATAGAATTATTTAAATGTTTCAGCTTGCCGGCAAGCGCTTAGCATGAGTATATGTACTCGTATGTATTTTCAATTTACATTTTTAAGTGTTTCTTTTTTCTTTTTCGTTGCTAAAATAAATATTTATTTATGTGCCGCTGCTAATGTATCGGCCTACTTCCACATTGTTCTTAATCTGAGGCATATCAGTCAATAGATTACATGAGTTACATGGTGTGAGTGTGGTATTTACTTAAGGTGTCTGAACAGAACAGTTTTTGAAGACAGATGTAATACTCTTTACTTACTTATTTTCATACAATTAATTATCTTGAATGCAGGCATAAACGGTGTTTTATTAGAAGCAGTGTTTCCTAAATGTATAGCTGTCAAAGTACCTCGTATAATTATCATGAAAATACTTTTATGTTGTGTTCAAAAAATAACGGTAATTGTAAAATTTTAAATTTCGCGAGTTTAGAGAGTTTAGTTGTCAAATATGGTCTGTAGCAGGCTCTAAGGCTATACGTGTTTTTATGAGTTTGTCGATTTACATTTCTTAGAAGCTCACATTTCTTTTTATTTTGCTCTTTTTTATCTGTTTGTAACAAGTTCAATTTAATTTTGAAGCATTATCCGTGTATTATCACTTAATATACAACTGGCGCTGAAATGTATGCTACCTTTCTAGTGACATTTCACATAATCATAATAAAATCATGAAATATTAAATTATTTACATTATTATTCCATTAAATTGTTAATTATTTATTTTATATTTTTTTTGTTATATTTATTTTATTTAATAATTTAAAAAAATGGAGCGTTGCATACTTTTAGGCGAATAATTTGCTTGGCGCTTATAATTATGTTAAACTTGCCAAGTTTCACCTTCTACTTGCTGTGCTCATTTACCGAGTACCCGATAATTGGAAAGTCGGACGTAGTGTTCGCTACTTTCAGAATATTGAAATTGATAATTTTTATAGGAATATATAATAAAACAAAGCTTTTATGACCATGCTATGTTTGAGATATTGAGTTAAAATTTTTTTTGTAGATATTTCTTGCCTTTCTTGGAAAGAATTGTCACACTTTCTAATATTTGTAAAAAAAAAAAATAATTTATAATATTTCAATTATTAAATTAAGTACGAATATTTTAATAACCTCACCTCTTCACAATATTTATATAATTACTAACAAGGTCTATCGATTTCGTCAAGGTCGTATTATGTGTAGTCATAACCAAAGACATTTGCCATAGGCATTTACATAAGTTACAAGACCAATAGGGCGTTACAAGACTTAAACACGCATTTTCTATGATATTTTGTTTTTCTTTCATATTTTCCTTTCATCAACCATTCTCCTACAACCTTTGGCGCTCAAGCATTTTACTTTCATGCCAAAGTGCGTAATAATAATAACAATAACAATAACAACAACCAGTGGATATGTACGTGTATTGCCATAATTAGCTTTTTTATGCCTTGTTGCATGCATAAATGCGTGGAAGCCACAAGAGTGCGCATAATTATACAAACAAAGGAATTTTGCGGCTTTCAACCTACACAAACACCTATACATACGTGCATATGTATGTATGTATCTATGAGGCATTGAATCACTAGAATTGACCATGAACTTTGAGAATTGAATATTAGCGAATATCGTCTCGGTACATATACTTACAAGAGATTAACTGGTTACCAAAGCCACATTTGTGGGTTTTCTAAGTGCTGACTATGTAATATTCTCTCAGCTGCAAGCAAATCAAGCTGTGAATGAGTTAATTATTCATTATTATTATTTTTTTATTTTTTTTTTGTTTTTTTTTTATTATTTTTTATTATTATTATATTTGTTTTTATTATTGTTTTTGTTTTTTTTTAGTATTTGTTTTATTATTTTTATAGATCAGGGTTTGAACATAATTCCAATATAGTGCTAGTCACGCATCTCATTGCTTGACCCAAATTTTAAGGCGTTAGGTCCTTGTAATATTTGCATATATTAAGCATTTAGTTCTAAAAAAATCAAAATATTCAAAACATTGCAACAATTTTGTTTTGGCAAAAAAAAAAAATAGAAAACAATTCCGCAAACATTTTTTTGCCTTTTCTGTTGCCGCTGGCATGTGCCTCTTTGCGGTTGCAAATTGGCAAAGTTCGCAATTTTGACACACTTGGGGAAACGTGCCGCTAATTATTCGCATGAGAAATTAAACAAATAGATCAAATTTACAAAACAATTATTTTTTTTCGCTTTTATTTTCACATAATTCGGTCAAATTGTGGTTTTCAAAATCGCGTTGATTTTAAGATGAATTGAATGGGCGAGCAGCACAAAATAATAATAATACATTAAAAGCATTTCCAAATAGCTGAGAAGTATAATTTCAGAAATTAGTGTGTGATTTTATAAATTAGGGGTATGAACATTTCATTCTTTTGGTATTTTGAAAAGAAAAAAAAATAATTTGTCATAATTTACTTTACAGTTAATTAAACCAGTGCATATTGAATTTTTATATTTTTTTACAATTTAAATTTTTTTAGTATAAATATAAAGAGTCGTACCCCTAATATTCATGTGTATTCATACAGTGCGAGTTCACCATACTTATAGCAACTACTTTATACGCTTATAGTCTTATGCTATGTATTTATGAATAAAAAAATATATATCTATTCAAATTCCTAATGATTTATTATTGAGTGCGCACATCTTTGAGATAGCGAGTGTATCTATGTGATCTCGTGTATTCTCTGCGTGCTTTGTTGTTGCATCTGTATTTTTTATGAGGATTTCTAGAATTCCTCTGTCCATTGATGCCGATTTCTTTGTGCCCAACAAAGACGTTGTATATTACATATATAAATGTGTGTACATATGTATATAAATTGTAAATATATATGCATGCATGTTCATATGTTTATATAGCATAGATAAGTATGCTATATATGAGTTATGATGCATACGGATTAGCTGTTGTGCTACGAAATGTTCCATATTGTTTTGAAATAAATTTGAGTAAAAGCATACCGCTCGTATGATATACAAATGTCTAAATAAAAACACACATGTGTATGTACTTATGTGTTTGGATGCATGAAATATATTTTTTATGCATTTAGCTGTTTCATATGCGAGAAAAATTTGCAATGGTTTTTATGTTAAAACACATTTAATCTTATAAACTATAATTATGATTTCATTAGTGGAAACTGTCGCATAATACACAGATGTGGAATTTCGTAACTCATTTCAAGTAAAATTTATTCGTTTCATATGATATTATTCATTACTAATGTGTAATAAGTTTTCATATATTTGTTGTTATATAAATTTATTACTCTCAAAAATGTTTTTTAAAATTTTTGAAAACAACTTTCGAGTAAAGAGAAAGTACTTTGTCGCATCCGCTTTGTCCTCAATGGCTCCCAGTTCAATAACATTAATTTAAGAAGAGTAGGAGATTAGCCTTCTAGATCTGAGCCTGGATCCGAGACTGCGAGTCAGCAACGGCGTATAAATTTCCTCCTCGCTGGTGCTAAGGATATACCGTCTTTACACGGTCCTCAGAGCCTCGTTTATATAGAACTGGGAGTACCGCCCGAAGGGGAAGTTGACATTTGATAGGAATGTGTGTGTCCCCCTCAAAGACGAATCGATTGAGGGTTATTATCATCTAAAGAGGATGATCGGCGGTTTTAAGATACAAACAGGTCGTTGAGGGAAGTTTAGAGTCCAGAAGTAGTGTATACAGATAAAATTTCAGTTAAATAGATCCAATCGTTTTGGAATTAAATTCATATGCCTGTTTATAAGAATCTGTAAATCTTCCCATAAAACACAATTTTGAAGTCCAACTGATTCGTTCACGGTGTAGATTTCGGAACAAAGTTCTGCATTTCTACTGAGACATATCCCGTATAAAAATCGCCGAAATCGGACTATAACTTTTCAAGACCCCAGATTTCGAACAGGCCTCCGTGCCTATGGATAATTGTTTACCGAAAATCTCTCAGCTATTTTATGGAAATTCAGAGGGTATCTTTAGCTTCTAATAGTGCGTATCTGTGCAAAAAATTGATGAAATCGGGTCATAACTTCTCCTAACTGCCATATATCTTATATTAGGGTTTTCAAACATCCACTGAGCTTTCGGTTAAAATGTGAAATATCTTAGCAAAATTAAGTGATCGTATAATGTTGAATATAATATAGCTTGGTGGCAAAAATGGTTCATGAATTAGCCCAAGCCCCATATATGTACTTTATGTATATGTATCATGATTTTCACTATTATAGTGGACTTTATGACGGTGTTTTATCTGAACAAAATTAAATAAATACATTACGCGAGTATAAAATGTTTGGTCATGTTATGTTATCTCAATTTTCTATTACACTGTGAAACACTCGACAGGTTTTAGTTAGCTTTTCCGAGAGATTCAGTCATAAGTAAAAAACGTGTATTCTCTGATTTTCGAAGTTAGCCAACATCGAAATATTTGCCTTCGAAACTCGAAGCCGGAAAAAAATTAGATTTTGCGGTGTAGCCTTAGTATAACTAATGAACCTCCAACAATATTGTTACATTGTAAATGTTAATATTTTTTATTTCTATCTAATCTGATATAATTTTATACCAAAAGCTTAATTTCCATTATTTATGATTATTGTATTTCATTAATTTTTTTTTTTGTGTTTTTTGGTTAATATTTCTTATTGTTTATTGCAATGCGTGAAATTTCCGTTTTTAATTTCTACTCTCCGTAGGGAAATGCTTTTGCATTTAATGGCAACCACAGTGCGCGCAATTTCTTTGAAAATATTTTTTTTTATATTTGTTCTTGTTTTTGTACAGATTGCAGCGCATGAATCTTCAGTTAGTCAACCACCCACTCAGCTTTCTGCACTTTCCCTTGCCACGAGATAAATCACTTTTGACTGAACGAAAATTTAGAAAATAATTTCCAATGCGTTTAGCCGCCTTCACCATATTGCACGCCAACGCGCTTGGCTGTGTGAAATTCTGTTATTTTTTGTTGTAATGTAAAGCATTGACATTGCGCTACTTGGCCGCCCGCCGAATGGGAGCACCAAATGCAGCTACTTTAACGCCACTCTAAAAATAAGTGCCAAAGGCGAGTACATATGTATATCTAGAAGATTTTATATCTTAGCAATCAAGCCTGCTGCTTCTCCACACACCCAGTGCTGCGGCGCAATTTGCTGCAACAACAATCATATTTTGTTTTTTTTTTTTGAAATTTGTGCCTAAATTTAAAAATGTTTTCATCATTTTGCCTAACAGGCTTTTATATAAATTTTCGGTGTCAGTGCACACAGATCATGAGTTGTTTTTATTACTTTCGTTTTGTTGTTGTTTTTTTTATTCTTTGGATTTTTTCAATTTTTTCAAATGCAATATTTGCCTCATTTTTGCATTACCCGCCCATCTGCATGACGTACATATTTTTGTGTGTATGTGTGTATGAGTGTCTGTGTGTCTTTGTTTATTTTGGCAACATCGTTAAATTCATTTCGCGCTGGAATTTCGCGTTGAATGCGAAAAATTTTACAATTCATAAACGATCAGTCGCACGCATGTGGCAACGCCTACACTATGTCACAGCGTCACTGATTGCATTTTGCTGGAGTGCATTTTCAAATTCTGGATATTTTCAAATTCCAAAAGAGATTAATATATTTTTGAATCTAAAATAATTTTTTGAAAAAGTTATCAGAGTGAAAATGATTTATTTATAGGATATATCATTGTATATAATATATATATTTTTTTTAAATATATCTCCCAAACATTTCCCCAAAAATTAGTCTACATTCTGTCTACTTCTCATTTGTGAAGAGCAAAATCAATGCTAATAATTATGCTGGCGAGTGCCACATTATTTGCTTGGTTTGCTTTTATTATTCAATACAATATAAATAATCTATCTCATCATGTATGATTCATTCAACATTTAGTTTTGTTTTGTTGCTGCGGCACTTTTACTCTCTTCTGAGAAAAAGAAAAACAATCACTGCGCCAGCACTTGAGTGATCAAATCAAATTTAGGGCTTACTAAGTACTTTTGCTAAGTATTAGGTTTAACGAAGTGAAGTGGGTTTCATAAAACGATTATCGAGGTTTTAAGAAAACTACAAATGCACATTTCAGTTTTTAGTTGATAATGAACGGCACGTGTTTATGCTTGAAATAATAACTACAACAATAACTTGTTATAGGATTACAAACCTTCCTGAATATATAGTACTGCTAATGCCAATTTATAGGTTAGGGATCAAGTAGAAATTTTTCTCTTTTTGTAATGATATATATTATAGGAAAAAAGCTACAACTAAACATTATTTTCAGCTCTCTTCCCCTTTTTCATATTAAGACTCAATACGAATTAATGTGCTAATTTTTTCAACTTAAAGTATTAGGGGCAGTCAGGATTTTCAAAAAATCAATTTTGTTGGAGTTTTCGTTGCATATTCTCTGAAAATTTGAAATTGACTCGATTACTCATTAGTTTTCGAGTTAATCGACACATAACAAAGAACGGGCACTTCAACACGCTAGTGTGAAACTTTAAAATGCATTTTTCTCGAAACTATGTTTTCTGAACTGTTGACAACTGTAACTCGAAAACTGCTCAGTAGATTTTATTGAGATTTCTACAGCTTTTTGAATAAATAATTATCCTGGGCAGGATCGACGCATTTTTTTCAAAAATTTCGATTTCTTAAGACCAATTAACTATCGATTTTTTTCCGAAAATCTAGAAAAAAATTTCCTGAAGTCGCCATTTTGTTAATTTTTGAAAAAAAGAAGAAAGCTTCGATCATGCCCAGGATTATATATTTATATTACGAATTTTTCTTATCCGATTGATTGTAGACGAATCTAGAAGGACTTATGATTGTCACCACAAAGACCTTTTTTGATGCTGGGTCAACAGAAACAGCTATAACTTTGGAAATTACAAATCTTTTTTTTTCAAAATTTTCGTGACTTCAAGTCAAAACTTTGTGTAATAATATCATATTATTACTTATGTAAAATAACATGACTTAATAGAAAACAATGACTGAAAATTGTAATCTTTTCGTGTCTTTGACTACCTCTAACTCCTTAATCACTGTGCTTTTAGAATGAATAATTGATTGAATTTATAGGAATTTCACAGTATGAACCTATTCGCTCGATAGATTGCCGAGATTTTAGAGGAATCTGTAGTCCAACATACCGAATCGACGAATCTTATTTCATAAGAATGAAATCTATTGAAAAGACCAAAACCTCCTAAAATGATTGAAAAATTTCGAAGCCATAGGTTATAACTCAGTTAGTTATAACTAAACTAGCAATTATTACTTCATCCTCAGACCTAACCCGATATGGAACTACAGCTTTCACGATATTAATGACAAAACCTACAAACATATAAGTTCATCGATTTAGAACTCTGAGAAATATGCTCTATATAGCGTAATTGTGGGCGTGACAGATCCCTCATATTAACCCGACACTCATTTTTGTTGATTCTCAAATTGAGATGCGTTTGAGAATCAACCTTAATTTCAAATCTCAAACGTTTGTTCTCAAATGCATTTTAATTTGAAGACATAACCATTCTCAAACTAAAAGACACATTTTTAATATGAAAATTTCCTTGTTCTCAATTTGAAAATGTCAAAATCTCAAACATTTTCTCAAATATGAAATGAGAAAGTGTTTTTTCTCAAATAGTAAAATGATTGAAACCAATGTGAGAAATAGCCTTTGAGAAACGTTTGAGAAAATGTTGTCTTTCAAATTGCCTAAATGTTGAACTTCAAATTGAAAATTAATATTTTCTCCAACATTTGCGAATTTCAATATTCAATATTTTATATTAATCTAAATTAGTGATCAAGTTATTCTAATAGTCCTCGTGGACCTTATATTCTCATACAGGATTCAATCGCTTAACGGAACATTTTTAAATAGCTTCATATCGAAGAATTTTTTTGGATAAAAATTGCTTATAGATTTATTGGTCTCAAATACTTCCACAGCATCACAAGCGGGTTAAGCATTTTTTGCTTATTTAAATGAACAATAAATCGTCAGATTGCTGCCACATTGACAACTTATGCCAACATATTTTCAGTGCACGCGATTGTTTATTTGCATGTGGGTGTTGGGCGTTATAAATACCAAAGCAGCAACACACTTATCCGCTTGGATTGGCGGGTTAAAGCAATTGTAAGTATTTATATATGTACATATGTGTGTGCAGAAGAAACAGCACTCACGAGACGTGTTGCTGCAACACCGCAAACAGTTCTCCACACACATATAATAATATAAGACACCAGCCACCAGCAATGAAACTGACAATGAAATGAAAAGGAAAGAATAACTCTATGGAAAATAGAGCAAAACATGATCAGCGTGCTGCTAAGCGAAAACAGTTTGCATTTTGCCACACTGTGTGTGTAATTTGATGCAAAATACCGTTTATTTCAATTCACGAAAGTGCTTTCTGAGACTTTGCGGCAGAAATGCAATTTTTTATTACTCTCAGCTAAGATTTTCCGCTTTGCATGTTTGAATAAATATTTATCAGTATTGTTTGTAGTGTTGTTGTTGTTGTTGTTTTTTCAACAATAATAACTTCCTTTCAATGTTAATGTGTCATACGGAGTGACGTCATAGCATCATGTTTACCCAAGTTTATTGTTATCTACACTTGCATGACTGTGTGGGTACTTACAAGTGAGCGGTCGGCCCACGCGGCGTATACGCAACGTAATTGCAAAAAGGGGGAAAAATAAAAAAAAATAAGTATTTTTGTTTTTAATTTTATTTTTATAGTTAAATGCGCAAATTAACAACAACAATGCAAACAGTTGTTGCTATTATTTAAATATTTTTATAATTAATTTTTTTTTGTTTCTTTTGTTTTTCTTCTTTGAACCATTGTCATTGTGCTAATTTGTAAATTGAAAATCTCTGCATATTTGGTATGGTATGTTCTAGTTTGTCATTGAAATCGAAATTGAAATCGAAATTGAAATCTCATTAAAGGTGAAAAACAGAGATTCAGTTGATTGAAATGTCATTTATTGTTGTTGCTTTCAATGCGATGTTTGGTGTAATAGTAAGGTTGTTGAGCAATTGATTATTGGTTGCTTTTGTTGATTTTGTTTTCTTTGTTGGTTTTTTATTTTTGTTGTTGTTTGTTTGTTTTGTTTTCTTTGATTTAATTTTTTTATGTATTTGTGTTTACTCTGCGCGGCTGTAATGTCAGAATCGTACATAACATTGATTGTCTCGACACTTAACGGTCTATTTAGCTATTCAATCACCTTCGCTTGTCAATTCGGCACCTTGTTTACCTACTTACATATGAACATATATATATGTGTGATTGTGGGCGTTTATTTGTCTAATTTTTTCTACGTTTTTCATGTGGCAGTTTTGTTATAAATTAAATCACAGTCAGCAGAAGGTGATCAAAAAAGTGCAGTAAGCAAAAATTGTGATATTGGGACTTCATGCTAATCTTGTTCGATTTTATTAGAACTTTGTTTATTAATAAGAACAAATCAACTTGTAGCTAATATATATTTATGATATTTGTATAAGTTATAAACATTTTTTTTTTGTTTTTTTTTTCAATGATGAACAGAAAAAAAAATTATAAAATATTATTGAAAAAAAATTGAAGAAAATTTTTTTAAAACTATTTATTCAAAATATTCTTCGCGTAGAATTTTTTTTCAAAATAATTTCTTCAGCTGCCAAAGCTTAGAATTTCATTAGGTCTTGCATTACAAAACAGGCAGAGTTCATATATAACCTCATGATTATCTTTGCAATCCAACTCTCGAGAGATTGTAGCAATCCAGTGTTCCCCCAACTGTCCAATGAACTGGAAACAACTCACATAAATATAAGTTATTCCTGATCATTAAGAATCTTTCCAAAATAATTTTGTAAAAGAATTTAAAAATTTTAAGAGATTTTCTCAATAACTCAACATTTTCCTTTAGTAGTGAAAGCGGGTAACCGAACAATCTGTAAAACCAACTTCTTGAGTCGAGTCAGAGATTTTTATACGAAACTTTCTACAATGCTAAGAAGTTCTAGCTATTCCAACCTAGTTTTTATGTTGATATACAGCCGTGTTCAAAATAATAATAGTACTAAGAAGTCAATATTAGAATTTCTTATAAAAATTCGTTGTTCAAAAAAATAGTAGTATTTCACATCTGATTTAAAAAAGTATCTGAAACATAGGTAAATTTAAAAATTATGTATAGATATAAAGAAATGGGGTTCAGTATTTGGTCGAAAAGCACCTATTATATAAAACCGCCTGATAGGGACGCGGCATAGAGTTGACTAGGCCTGCATAACGGGTTTTAGGTATTTCTTCCCAAGAATCCTCCAAAGTTCGCTATTATTGCTTTTCTATATATCAACACATATGTTATCTACGGAATAGTGGTCGGACCATTGCCAAGGCATGACCATAATCCCTTTGATATGAAGCCACTCCTTGGCTAGCTGACTTCTATGTTTCGGATCATTATCCGGCTGGAAGACCCATTTCATATCGTTTTCCGTATAAGGTAATATTGTGCTATTCAAAATATCAACGTAGACATGTTCATCCATGACAGTGTAGATACGATATATTGGCCCAGCACAGTAAAAATAAAAGACAGACCCAAACTAATATTTTTAACCCTACATGTTTTACCGTTATCGTAGTGTGTCTAGGGTGGTATTCAGTCCTCGGTGGACGTTGGCAGTGAACCTATGCCTCCAAAAAGAACGACTTTATCTGTCCATAATATATTTCGTTTCGTCTCCGATTTCAATGATAAGAATCCAGCACACGCACTATTATTATTTTAAACACTACTGTATACCAGTCGCTTGTTCGATTCACCACTTAGATTCAAGGCTAGGCGAGTTGAAAACTACAATTCATAGATTTTTCAGACAACTCACCTATAAACTCTCTTATATTAGAAAACAGAGTTCTCGAAAAACTGTTGAAATGTTTTTTTTAGAAGTCTATTTTTTTCTTCCAACTCGCTAGTCTATTTCTTCAAAAGAAGTACAAAATATGAATGTTCATGTAAAGACCTTATACTTGGAGTAAGTACTTTCCACATACAAATAACGAATGAAATTGAGAATAATTTATTTTTTTTTTTTCACATTTATTAAAAAAAACTTTCTATCAGTGTATTAAATATAATATATAATATATACATAAATATGTGTGCATATATAAGCTTCTATAAATTGGCTTAATTTCAAAGCCCACAATTAACACCTGCCAATCCGATTTTGGTCAAATTTGTAGGCAATTAGCACGACAACAGTCCAATCGCACACCTGCAAGCACTACTAACACACATACACACATGTACGTATGTATTTATGAAGGTGTATCTACATATGTATGTGTGTTTGTGTGCATATTTCGCATCACGTTTTCGCCACTGTCACTAATTTTATAGCGCTTAATTCGTTGCTGCAAGTCAAAAAGCTAAAAATTGCACTAGCAGTGCGCTCCTCCCTCGCTCACTCTTTCTTCTCCTCCTCTTTCACCCCCTATCACCTTGACATGATTTTCGCTATTTATCCGTCGCCGTCCAACCGTCACCGCCAAAGGTTGCCACAATTGCTGGCAGGTTGGCAGCGCTCAGGTGCGCATTTAAATGCTTTGCCAAGTAGATTTCATTTAATCCCCACGACCCTGACTCGTTCTGCTCACCTAGAAAATGTATAACGAAAATAACATGAACTACAACAACAAGAACAACAGCAATAACAACAAATTTAGCTTAACAAATAAACATGTCAGTAACACCAAGCAAAGAGTTGGAGCAACTATGCATATAAATGCGATTAAATGTGAAAATAACTGTAGTTACCACCCACCCACTCGCCGGTTATTTGTGTGCCTGTGAGTGTGTAGGTAAGTGGTCTTAATGACTTACTGACTGGCTTAAAACAAATTGAGTGTTTTCGCTTTTTATACGCTTTTACCCCCATTTACTAGGCCACTAAGCTGTTGGCACTTTGAATAATGTACTCTTGGCTACATGCAGAGCATAGCATAGCATAAGTGTGCAATTAATTGCTTTGGTGCTTTTGTAGCAAAAGTGCGGCTTGCAATTTATATGTATATATATGTTTGGATGTGTGAATGCATTTGCTGAACTATTATTACTTGTTTTTTAATTTTTGTATTTTTTTTTACAAAATTTCTGGTCAAAGCAAATTATAGTTATATATAGTATATTAACTCGGAATGTCTGTCCGTCCGTCCGTCCGTCCGTGCAACGGATAGTAAAAATTGAGATATCCTAATGAAACATGGAACACATGTTCCTTGGGTCCGTGAGAGGGTTGCTTTCGAAAATGGGCAATATCGGACCACTGCCACGCCCACAAAATGGCGAAAACCTAAAACACAAAAAGTGTCATAACTAAGCCATAAATAAAGTTATAGAAGTAAAATTTGGAACAGAGGATCGCACTAGGAAGGGGCATTCTTGAATGTAATTTTTTTGGGTAAGTGGGCGTGGCCCCGCCCCTAAATCGGTTATTTGCATATATCTCGCAAATCAATGAAGCTATATAAACCAAACATTCTGCAGTCGGTTCTCTTAGGTAAGGAAAATAGTTGAAATCGGATAATAACCACGCCCACCTCCCAAAGATTAGGTTGAAAATTACTAAAAGTGGATTATCTCACTAACGAAAAACGTTAGAAACACTAAATTTTACAGAAGAAATTGCAGAAGGAAGCTGCACTCAGATTTTTTTTACAAAATTGAAAATGGGCGTAGCATCGCCCACTTATGGGTCAAAAACAGTATCTCAGGAACTACTCGACCGATTCAAATAAAATTCGGTATATAATATTTTCTTGGCACCCTGATGACACGTGTGGAAAAAGGAAAATAAAATCGGTTCACAACCACGACAAATTTCCATGTAACTCAATTTTGAACTCCATCTTATTCCTTCACTTTATAATATATACATAAGGAACCAATGAAGATAGCGAAATAAAACTTTGCAGCAATACTGTATATGATCTGTGGCGTCACTTGTGAAAATCGGAATTTGAAGGCCTCGAATGTCGAATATGAAGAATTCAGTGCCCCATGGTAATTTTTCACCGAAAATGTCGGTAAATCTCTCAGACATTTTAAATTAATTCAGAGGAAATATTTTTCTTCTAATAGTGTGTATCTGTACCAGAAATGGTTAAAATCGGGTCATAACTTCCCCTAGCTCTCATATACTTAATTATAGGATTTTCAAATTGGGTCAAATTGTGTGTTCTCTTAATAAAAATATATCAATAAATTGCGAGAGTATAAAATGTTCGGTTGCACCCGAATTTAGCCTTTCCTTACTTGTTAATTTTATTTGAATTTTGAATTTATTTTATTTCTTTTCAAAATTTTGACACCAAACACCCTTTATAATTTCTTTCAATCTAAATTATCGTCAATTTATTTTAAAATTTCCTTACTTATTGTAATTTTAGGCATCTTAAAAAGCAAGACCGTCTGTATAATCGTAATTTCTCCTCGAAGCACCCTGTATAATCCCGAATATAAATTGTGCCTCAATCTGATTTTAAAATGTCTTGGATTAATATTATTTAAGCACCATTTTTTTTTTTAATTTTTCTCAAATTCTCAAAATATCTACACGAGGTACCTTGTATAATTGCAAAAATTTTAATGCTTAAATTTAATTTAAATTGATTTAAAATTTGCTTCATTATTGCTATTTTATTAAGAATTTTATAAAACAACTTATTGTTAATGTTCATAATGTCTACTTGAAGTACCCTTTATAACACCGAAAACGGTAAAAAAAAAAATAAAATAAAATGAGCACCATCAATTTAATTTTTTTCTTTCAATTATTATTTTTTTATTTTTTCACTTTTTCAAAATTTTTACACCAGACACCCTGTATAGCCGCAAAAATTTAATTATTTAAATTTAATTTTAATTTTTTTATACCTTTTTTAATAATTACACTGGTCGACAAAAAGTAACTTTTTCTCTGACTCAAAGATCAGACAATGATATTCTTATAGGATTTTCATCGCTGAACACGAATATGTCCTCCAAAAGTGCCTATCACGTCGAGATTTTGAGCAAAATGGACTCAAAGTCTCAAAAAACCCTGTTTTTGGCCTTTTTTGATCACGTCTAGAGAATTATGCTGACGTGCTAGAAGTCTCTAATTCGGCGCGCCGTAGTGCCCTAGTGTACCGCTCTTTGAGTGCAAGTAGAGCGCGCGCGCACATTCAGAACTTTTTCGATTTGACTCTTATAGTTGACAGTTTAAGCTTCAATTTAAGCCTAATTAGAGACTTCTAGCACGTCAGCTTAATTCTCTACACGTGATCAAGAAAGGCCAGAAGGAAATTTTAAACATATTTTATGTTTTCAAATTTTCTAAACTAGGCACCCTGTATAAATGCAAAAATCGAAATTATCATATTATTCTCAATTTAACAAAAAAAAAAAAATAAAATAAAAAATAAAAAAACAAAAAACACAAATATTTCAAATACCAAAAAATTCACAGTATTTTTGAAATGTTTTGAAAATTTTCGAAAAATGTCAAAAAAAGTGAAATTTTTGAAAACTTGAAATGTTTATTTTTTCACATTTTAATTTTTATTTCTCAAATTATAAGCTCTCATTTTAGTCTCTTTTATAATTTATGGTTTATTGAAAGTGTGTTAAAATTCGAAGTGATTTCTTCACGTACTCGTTAACGTTGGCAATCTTCTTAATGTAAACGCGTTATTGCAAAATTGGCGGTGATATAAATTACAAAAAACACAAAAAGCCGCAAATTATTGCCACTAAAATGGAGAATAATAATACTAATTAATAAAACACAGCGACAACGACAGTTAATTTGATGTTAATTATGTAATTACGTAAACCGCAATTGGAGCATTTGCTTGTGGTTTTGGTGGATTACGAATTTTGTGCGGTTTTCATTGTGAAATTACCAGCTGAATTCCATTGTATCTTATATGTATATCTAGATTTACACATTATTGCGATATTTCGTGAATAATCGCTTTGCGGCTGTCGCTGTGTTTTAAGCGGCAAATAATTGCAGTGGTGAACAAAAAACAACAGAAAATTGCAAATTTTTTGCTTATAAAAAAAAATGTTTTTCAGAAACAAAAAATTAAATTCAACTACTAATTGGTTTTTTGAAAACACGAGATCTTGTCTTATTATTTTTCCCGACTATTTTTGTTCACCACTGTTTTTCTCACTCATTATAAGCCCAAATAAAATATAATCCTTTATATAATTAAATTTTTGCTTTATAGAAATTTTCCCGTTTGTCAAGTCTTTCTTCGTTCCGATCGGCGCTGTAGTCGCCTAAGCAAGTTGGCTAATATTCTTGTTAGCTGCCTCAAAATTCTATCCTCTTGGACCCTCATTTTACGCATGTTCTGTGGAAATTTCTTAGCTGTAATGCGTAAATTAGTGAGAAGAGTACATTTCATTCTAGGTGGGACTAACAGTTCTTGTGCTTATGAACAAACATTTACGGAAAACATTCATATTGATATTAAAGGGTGATCCATTTCGAGGTTCCCTACTTAAAAAACAATACGGAAAATTCAAATTTAATAGGGAATGTTTATTAGCATTCGAAAGAACGTTCTTCGGCATTTATTTTCTGAAGATTATCCCGTTAAAATATTGGCCGTGGCTACGTCTCAGATGGTCCATCCGTTGAGTCCAATTTGCGATGACTCGTTCGAGCATTTCGACTGGTAACTGGCGAATGACACGCGTGATGTTTTGCTCCAAGGCTTGAATCTAAGCGGGATTGCCAGCATATACTTTAGACTTTACATATCCCCACAGGAGTCTAACGGTCTGATATCACACGATCTTGATGGCCAATCGGCCGGTCCCAAACGTGAAATTATCTGCTCACGGAAGTGTTCTCTAAATAAATCCGTTGATTAATGCGATGTGTGGGAAGTGCCGCCATCTTGTTGAAACTAAATGTCGCCGAGATCACGATGTTCAATTTCAGACATCAAATGGTCGGTTATCATGGCGCGATAACGGTCGCTATTGACGGTTGCGTTCTCACCGCCATAATTTTGAATAAATATGTACCGATGATTCCACGGCTCACAAGCCACACCAAACCGTTGTTTTTACAGGATGAAATCGCAGTTCTGGAATATTTTCAGATTGCTCTTCGTCCCAAATGCGGCAGTTTTGATTGTTTACATACCCATTTGGCCAGAAATGGGCCTTAACGATGAACAGAATTTGGCTCGAATACGTCGGATCTTCTTGGAGCTTTTCAAGAGCCCATAGAGCGGAGCGATGTCGCTTGGTAGGGTCGAGCGGGGTCAGTTCTTTCACAAGCTTTATTTTGTACGCTTTTTATTTCAGATCTCGACGTAAAATGCGTGATCTGTCAAAAAATGCTGTTGAAAAAAATACCTCTACTCGGATCACCCGATAATATTGATATTGATATTGACTAACTTTTATTTATTTAACTTTCTTTAATAAGCTTATTTAATAATAAGATTAACTTAAAACATTTGGGACATACACTAATTCCCTTCCCTCTCTCCTTTCAGAATCCGTCGACACTATACATAGCCCTAATACCAATTACGAAAACAAATCGTCAAATTGTAGTCTATCCTCCGCATCGGTCACTGCCAAATCGAGCTGCCAGCAAACGTCTTCAGTATACGATAAAATAAAACAACATCAACAATTGCAACAGCAACAACAACATCAATCGTCTAAACATCAGTCAAAAGAGAAACAACAACAACAACAGCCAGGATCCAAATCTTCCTCATCCTCCTCAACACGCTACCACGGTGTACATCCACATTTTCACCATCACACCGCACCAGCCTACTATACCGACGTCAATCTACACATTCACACGCCGAAAGCCAATGATGTTACGTCACTAAATGAGAATTACCAAAGCGTCTACAATACACCAACACAATTGGTCAAAGAGCATTACTTCCCCAAAACCAGCACCGCTACAGTAGTACCGCCACCAATTGGCACGGGTGCAGCTGTTATTGGACGTGCCAGCACTACATCGCCAACGTTGGTGGATAAGCGCGATCGTGAGCGCAACAACAAAGCGCCGATCAATCCGATCGACAGCAACACAAGCAGCAAAAGCGTGAATACAGCGGCGGCACGAGCGGCTTTTTTTCGTGGCGGCTCTGCGGGCAGCAGCGGCTACAACAACAACAACAGCAACAGCGAAAGAAAAAGTCACGAACCTTTAGCGAAATCGTCACCAGCATTTGGGCGCCCTACCGAGACAGGTGAATTGAACGATAACACATACGAGTACACGCCATACGAACATAACGGTGGTAGTAGTTTTGTTGTTGTTGATATAAATAGCAGTAGTGATTGTAGTAAATATAATAATAATCATAATAATGTTAAGCAATTAGACAACATTGAGACAGACATAACACAACAACAACAACAACCATACGATAGCATAAATCATAATTACAACAACAACAATAACATAATATCCATACCATCCCCCACATCACCGGCAGGCACGAATACCACATCGACAACAACAACATCCGCTGGTCGCAGTCGCAATTCGCATCGTTTCGCTGGTAAGAGACGCGCAGTGCGCGTGCGTAGCGAATCCCGACCGATCAGCGCGCTCTATGATATAATATGCAAGGAGAAGGGTCTGGACATTGGTACCAGCACAACCAACGAAGAAGACTCGTCAGCGCCGTCAAACGAAGACGGCGCCCATCATAGCGCACGCAGTAACAACAATAAAAACAACAATAATAATAATAAGAATAAGAGTAAGAGTAGAGAGCGCAGCCATCCGCGTAGCAGCAGCAGTCGGAATAATAGTCGAAAGAACAGTAAAGATTACTCAGAGATCTCAAATTGCCTAACCGCATTTGTCGCCAACTCTTTGTCCAACTATTTGGGTGGCAAGGCATACGATCAGTCGAATATGGATCACGCGGCCACGGCGTCCGGTGATACAAACGCAACACATGATCGCGCAAAGCGTTCACACAAGGCACGCGCATCGAGCGGCCACAAGCCAGGCACCAAGAAACGCAAAGATGTCGGTGGTAAGACAAAAGCGAGTACACCGCGCAGCCCCAGAGATGAAGCGCTCAACGGCGATACAAGTGAAGATTCGAATGAGGCAAGGGCGCACACCACACTCTCGGCGCGCTCCAAGCATCGCGCCGATTGCGGTCGCCGCATGAATGGCACTGAGAAGGCGACCTCCCTGCCCCCACAGCTGCATGCTTCGGCGGCGCACACCACCCTCAACTCCGCTGGCTCGCCACAAAAATCCACAACACATACGAATAATATCGATTCGAATACTCATTTGAATGTGGGCAAAAAGTGCTCCATTCACGGTCGCTGTCATTTGGGTTGCGAATGCCGCACCGCAAATCATCGTCCGTCTCATTATCCATATGAATATCATCAATCCTCATTACCACCAAACCTGTCATCCGGCACATGTAGTAGCATACGCTCGCCCAGCACCGCCGATGACGATAGTTTCGGTTACTCCCCCGAAAAGCTATTCATTGAACCTGTAAATATGAATTTAAGTGGTATCCCAACTAGCCCTACAAACGCTAAGAACGCCAATAGTAGTAGCAGTGGTGTAGTGCTTGAGCAAACGTCCAGCATACACGCGGTGCGCAATGGTGGCAAAGAGCGCGTTAGTCGCGCACACCAACGTCGCTTGCGCGAAGAGATGCGTCGTCATACGGATCTGCCGCAATTGGACTCACTCTCGCCGTCCTCGCTTAGTAATATTAGTCAACTGATGGGTTCGGCCGAAAAGGCACTGAGTGAAGACGAAGGTGTTGCGGGCGTGAAGCAACAAGAGACTCGCGCGACCAAAGCGAGAAGGTAAGTCGTATTTGTGTGTTGTAGTTGCTAGTTATTTTAGAGGTTTTTGGTGTATCGTATCATAGTTTAGAACTGAGATATGTTCTTAAAGCTGAAATATTTTAAGTTAGCGCTAAACAAGTGTTTAAATCTAACAAGACTTTCATGTTCAAATGACCTAAGTCTCAGTGGTTATGGGAAATTATTTAAGAGGAGGGTTCCTCTTCCTCTGCTGACACCAGCGGGTACGGCATGGAACATTTTCAAAGCTCGAGTGATTTCGTCCATTCGGAAAACATGACCTAGCCAGCGTAGCCGCCAAAATGATATCGATATCTGAAGTTTATTTAGGAGATCAGGCGAAAGCGCTACTTTCCATAATACATCACTTTATATAATCCTTACGGTTCTTTACATGGATCTGGTATATATTGGACAATGAACAAATTTGATCTACATGAATACTTAATCATCATTCTCTTGCGTTTGCAATCCTTCTTTCTCTGGAGATCATTTCAGAGATCATTCGGTCTCAGGCTGTCCAGATTTCATGAATTGTCTCTTAGACACTAAAAATCTCCAAGACACCGATGTGAAATTGTAATCCATTCCAGCTGACACTTATGAGCGGGTATTGTGTTCAAATATTTAAAGTGGCAATTTTCCATTCTTCGTTTAATGCTTCTTCATAGCAACAATGTATCTTGTAGATTAAGTCAGTCTCTAAATCTTCATTATATCTTTATGTGCTTATCTAATGCTTAAAAACGAATCTTCGCTTCAATTCATCGTTAGAAAAACAAAGACCCGCATTGATCGTCAAAATTTCAATAACAACAGCCACCACCGGTTTTGGAACGCTTTCATGGACTTGTCATTCAATTCAAATTTGAGCCATCATATTTGTCCTCTTTCTTTTGTGTTCTCTTTTTGTTTGTTTTGTTTTTATATTTTTCTTCAAATTTGTCTTTTTGTGTGCGCGAAGATTTTATTGCACTTTCGCTGGCGATATTCAAAGTGGCTCAAATGATTTCTCACAGGTTTTCTGAGACGGATTTTTTTTATTCATATTTTCTGTAATCAACTTTTGAGTCGGAGAATTTTGCTGCACCTCCAATTAGACTGTATAATACCTGCTTCCATATAAACCCACAACCATACATATGTATGTATGTACTATATAGTATATCTATGTTGGGTTGTTTGTCACATGCGCCACAGCAACTTGCACCCAGGGGTGCGGCGGCGCCACTCTGGCTGCAACTGCCTGTTTATGAATACCTGTCGGCGGTTATGGCATTGTGTCGGTCATCGTCGCGTCGCGTCGCTACAAGTAACATGCTTACAGTTGCCCGTCTGCGTTCGCCGTCTATTTATTAATTTGTCTTGTCAATTGTTGGGTGGTGGCGTCGATATGTACATATGGCTGTTGTCTGCGCATGCGCGCCGTTTTTTATTTTATTTGTTAGCCAGTAACCAGTTGCATGGTTGCCTACACACTTTTTGGCCGACTTGCAACCAGTGGTTACCGCGTTCAATTCGCCTAAATTTTCCATTTAATTTGTCATTAACGTCTCTTGATAGTCTCTCAGGTGGTTTCGCAAACATTTGTGGTTGTAAAGTTGGTTGTTTAAGGCGTTTACCGTTAGTTTATGTGGTTTTAATCATTTATTGATCGTATTTCTTTTGATTTTTGTTCATTATAAAACAAGTTGTTGATATTGTTTCGAATATGATCAAATTTCGCCAAATTACCATTTATAGTTCGTTAGGGAAATCAGTTGCTCTATAATAAATTAAATGATTTAAGTGAAATCAAATGTGGAAAAGGGGATTACTTTAATTTAATTTAACTACTTTCTTCAAAAATCTGTCACATATAAGTCAGTCCTCTCCTAACATTTCTCTGTAAGTTAGTTTGATCCTTGATCTTAATTGTTTTGACAGCGTTTTCCTTTCTTTTCATTTCTCAAATTAGTGCAATACGAGACATCAATTATGGATGCGACTTCCTCAAATTATTCTTGTCCCTTCTTCCTTGTTCTTTAGCTGGAACTCAGTGGAGTAATTTCGAAACTGAAAGTCAGTATTCCGTTGAAATGATCCAAGCCAGACAAACTTATCTTTCTTTCTTTACTGGCCTAGGCACCGCATTTATTATAGTCATTCGTTTTTTCGTTGTTTGGCGTCAATTGGTGAAACTCGGTACATCAAAGTCCTTCTCCACCTGGTCTTTCCATCGGAGTGGACGTCTTCCCTTGCATATGTTTTCACCGCTGGGAATCGTATACTCTCAGAGCTGAAGTGTTCTCATCCATACAGACCACATGATCTGCCAGCGTAGCCGCCGTTTCTTGATCCGCTGAACTATGTCAATGTCGCCGTATATCTTGTGAAGCTCATCGTTTTATCGAATAATCCTCCGCAAAACCTTCCTCTCGAAAACTCTTAATGCGAACTCATCTGTTGTTGACATTGTCCATACCTATAGTGCTGTAAGACTTCAGAGAACCCTTGAATCGGTTAAGTCGGTGTGGATCCACTACTCTCTTTTAGCCGTGATCCAAGACTCCACACGGTTTTGTTACCGCATCTTGCTCACGTTTCAGGGTGCGTGATGGGACGCAAGAGTCGGAATTGAGTATAGACTTGCAACTGTAACTGCATAAAACCAGAACCATGGCTACACGCTAAAAACTTATATGGCATAAAATTAATAAAAGTAGAAGAATTGCCTTTACTGTAGATAGTACCCTGGGATTTTTAGTCCTCTTGAAGAGATGATTTAGAAATATTTGTTATTGGAAAAGGAGATTTTCAAGTTGTAAAACTTACGACTATGATTCTTCAGGGGACCTTAACTGTCATTATGCTGTTCTAAATTAGGATTGCCTCTTTCTCCCTATACCTTTACCTTTCATGAAAATGTCTTGTAAGTCAGAAGTGTAAGTGAAATGAGTTTAAAATCTCATTGCCAAAAATTTTGAGAATTATGCATATAAATTAACCGGAAATTTTTCGGGTCTTGCATGTATAAAGACGGTGAAAGTAATTGGCATTCTTAAATTATTGTTTTAGTGTTTCAACCACTCCATAAGACAATAGAAAATCAGAACAGTTCAAGTGTGTTTCTCATTCAGAACCTTTCCTCGCGAAAGACGACGCTTCCGTCTCAATACGTCAATACCAATACTTGTCTTTAAACTCAAGTGTATCCTCAATGTCTCACAGCGAGCGTATTTTAAGAAAGGCTTTAACCCTAATCTTAAACTCAACTGTTTATTATTAAAAAAATACACAGAAATCCTGAAAGTGATTTCGAAAACAAAGTTTATTATTGTTGTATATTAGTTTTGCTAAAATTAAAATGCCACACACATTTACATATACACCAACAAACCATATTTCAAGCCGGTAATGAATTTGACCCCTTCAAGTGTAGCTCAAACTCACATACACTCAGTGTGCCTGTGTCTGTTTGTATGTGTGTGTGTGTGGGAAATTCTAGCTAAAATTGAAATTGTTTATGCAAATTATTTTCAAGCGTCCGCTATGGTTTCAAAGTCGCCAGTCATAATGCGGCGTCAAAATTTCACGCCTCATAAAGTCAATTTACCTAAATAAAAAGAAACGCCCCGCCGCCGGCGACAACAGCAACAAAATACAGTAGGCAACAATGCGGCGCGCAACAATAGTCGAAATGACAAAACACCAATTATCCGAACGGCCAAAATGACAAATTGCCGACAACATTAAATTTATGCATAAAACAGTCAAAAACAAGAATAAAAACAACAAAAACCAAAACTGAAACCAAAAAAGGAAAACAAATCAAAGAAAGTCATAAATTGAAAGTGTGTTAGTGTGCACCTCACTTATAGGCATTTACCTAGTCTAGGTATGTATAGGTGTGTTTGTATATATTTCGTTCTTACTATCTCTCGAATGTACAAATATACAAACTCAGTTTAGAATTTGTTGAAGAAACGGAATTTTCTGACCATTAAATGAATTTCATACTCGAGTTCAACACCAATCCTTCTCTTTCGCTTCGAGTGAGCTGCGGCATCTTTGGTTTGGCTGCTCATTTTGTATTTGCATGCATTTTTTCTCGCTTCACTGTGAGGAGAGTAATAGGTTTATTTGCTTTGTAAGAACTGCTTCAAGCTTCACACATTATGTTTACATATGTGACAACTTCTAGATAAACCCTGTTGGAAAAAATTAAGTTTATGCAGAAATTCTGGAAAACAATGTATACATTCATCCACAGCTTACTTTTTTGTACAAAATTAGGGCCTATATCTTGAAAAAATACATATATTTTTTCAGCACAACATCAGTCATGAGGCTCCGTTTATTATTCACCGAGAAGTAAACCTTTTTTTTTACTACGATTTCGGCACGAACGTTTACCTTAAGAAAGTTTCAAAAAATTCCACAGAAAGATGTCAAGATCATCAATAATCGATGGATAAATCTTTCGTGGTTCTGCTATACAAATCTATTAGGTCTACAACTTTGCTTCCGCCGTTTTCCAATAGATGTCTCTAGGGTCAAGCACTGGTCGATTAAATCGATTAAATCGTTTTATATCCATCTTGGACATTTGTGTCAACATTAACCCTACAGAATATTTGTAGTGATCTGTTTGCATCCCAAACTTATTCTCAACTGAATATGTCACTTTTTGAGCCGAATTCTCGACATTTGCGGGAAATTTTGCTTTTCTTTTTTAATTCCAAGAAAAGTGCGGCTGAGGCTCAACGAATGCTTTCGGATACGTACGGTGAGGCAGTCCTAAGTGAATAACTGAATTTCCATTTCACTCCTAAACGAAACACTTTAAACGTCCATTTAATACAAAAAATAAAGAATATTACTTTGAAATGTACATAGACCTGTCCAGTAATTACTTTTTTGTCAGTCACATCTCTAAAATAATATTTCCTACAGGGTCGCTTATTAGTCCACATATGGTATTCATTAGATTGTGTGTTTGTTTAGTATATAAATCACAAAGGGCAAGCCGCAGCATTAATATCTGCACTATTGTAAGATAAGTAGTTTATATTTCAAGATTTGTGTTATGTGTCAAACAACCAGCCAATCCAATACCATACCCGAAGTTAAATCCTCTAGTTTTTTACTAAAAAATCGACTTACCTTATGAAAAATATAAATTTATAATATGGAACTTCAGAACTCCGTGCATTTTACTCTTGTGAAGGTCCCACTGTCGTAGGAAAAGTGTTGCATTGTGTCTTAGTAGACGTTCAAAATGTTTTTATTCCCCTGGTATATTTCGGTCATCAAAAATATTGTATAGCAATAATTTCAAGCGGTGTAAGGCTTCTAGCGCCCTCTTGAAGTAACCTTTCGATGATTACTATTGACGTTAGATCAACTAAGTAGGTCGTTAATTATTGCTATGGAGAGATATACCTGGACCGGAATGTTTACTCCATTTTCTTTTAAACAAATATGAATCAGTCACTTTTTCTGGATGCAGAGAACACTCGAGAGTCTCTTCAAGACCTTTCAAATTTTAAATATGGAAATTTAGTTTATTTATACGCTCTTTCAGTCAGAAATATGCCTCTGCGATATAGATGATTTGATGATAATGAACTGATTCCACTGTTTGCCGAACAAAACGTGGGTTTATAAATTGAATTCCCACGATTTTAAAACATTAGTCTAGTGTATGTCTAGGCAAGATAATTTGCCAAAGTAAACTGAAGATAAATGTCAAACACATGCATTTATTATGACAAACAGTTTGACAGTTATCCATCTAGGAAATTCTATACTTCTAAAGGAGCCTATATTTCAAAAACCTTGCGTCTGTCCTATTGGTCATCCGAGATTCTGCGACGCTTACCAGAGGAAGAAATTTGCGTACTCAAGACTATAATTTTGAAATGCATACTCAATTTTATAGAATGCAGGGAACACCCTTGGAAACTTTTATCCACTCACTTATTGGCAATAATTAATTGATATTTTTCATGCGCAAGACCGTTGTAGCACACTATATTGAATGACGAAATCTTATGTCAGAAATATTATTACTATTGAACTATTAATAACCCTAGAATGACTCCACCGAACACCTGTTTTATTCAGCACTGATTTTACTTAGTACATTTCTGTTTTACAATTTCTGCTTGTGAAAACGTTATTAATTAAATTAAATACATATATACAAGACATCTGACATCTGTGTATAGAAATAAAGGTGTGCAAAAATCAGTGTTGCAATTCACAGCTGAGATCAGCAGCGACTATGGCTGTTGTGCAGCTGGGCACGTTGCCGCGCTTTGTTCGCCAGAGATGAGTCGAATGAGTACTTTACACGGGTGGCGCAAAATTAGTTGTCATGCGTTAAGGGGCAAAAATGTATATTGTCTTAACAAAGGGTGTTAATTTTGGAGGCTAATATTATAATTTGAAATAATAAAAAAATATTAAGGATGCATTCTTCATATTAAGTAATAATAATTTCATTCTGATTGATATGAACTGCAGTCAGCAGTAAATTATAATTCTTTCTTTGGTTTGTTATACAATTTAATCCAAGCAAAGCACCCTATATCAGTACTAGCATGCGTACATATGGTTATGTTTGCCTACCTAAAACTAACAGTTGTTTGAGCAGTCGGTTTGTTTTGAGTATGTTTTCTGTTTGTTTTTATTTTGTTTCGCTTTTATCTGCATTTCTAGTACATATCTACAAACATACCTCGTTCATGCTTCCTTGAGTGACTCCATATCTGTTGGAGTTCAGATAACCTAGTAGTTAAATTGATGGTTTGTTAAGGTTTTTAGAGTAAAAGTATGGACATTTTCTTCAATACATTTAATAGGAATCTATAAAAAAATTTGGGAAAGGAATTTTTTGGAAAGTTAATAAACATACTGGCAATTTGAATCAATAGACTTGCCCCAGTGATGCTCATTCTTTTTTACACGTCTGAAATATATATTTTCTGGAGATTTGCAAAGCATCTGTGGCGGCAAAAACCTTCCCATTCGAGACAAATTTCTGTAGTCGGTAGACGGAACCTTTTCAAATTTGGAAACAATAATATGACACTTGGGACCAAACATGTAGTTGGGGCATCAGCTCGTAGACCAATTCGGTCGAGACGACGGTGGAGATGTCCGAAAATGTATTGCCTTGTTGGTATTACATGATAATTCTGTGTAGTAGAGCGACTGCTTTTCTACAAGTACTCGATGAAGATCACACTTTTTTGTATCCCGAAAAACGGGGCCCGTCTTGGATGACTTGTGTAGTCATCTCCGCCAGGTGAAGTCCACTGTTTCGAATGTTCTATGTTCTCTGGTATATTCCGGTGGATGTATGTTTCATCGACACGAAGCAATGCTTGGATTGCGCTTAAATATAGTCAAACATTTCTGTGAAGTGAGCTAAGGCCCAACAAATCGGACTGACTGCTTTCTCATGTGTAATATTCAATAGCACCACGAAGTCTTCTGAGATGCGAACTGTCTCAGCCATCTCGAAAACCTTCAATAAACGGTCCTAGACTAGATCGTGAACTAACATTATCCTTCGTTGCAGCTATTTTCCACACTTTTGAGAGTTTAGCCTCACCAAGTTCTTATCAGTTGTAAGAACCATCTGACCTAAGATTAATTGTAAAGGTAGACAAAGTTTATCTTATAACTCTCTTCTCAAATATAGACTAACAATTTTTGAGTTCAATAATAAGATAAGATTGTGATAAGACTATTCAAGTAATTCGAAACCAATCTCTTCTCTCAAAGTTATTTTAATCACCCACTTGGCGCTAGTTCCATGCCGCTCTCCATTTCACTACTGGGTATTTTCTTTACCACTTTTGTTTGCCAACATACCGGCTTTCTTTCAAATTACCAGTGCCCTTTGCCGCCTTTAAACTCGAACTCCAAACAAATTTTGAGTATTTTTTCCTTTCGGCATTTCAAATGTGATATATTCTGCTTTACCGAAATTTTGTATTGGACTGCTTATTTATGCGCGTTTTGATGAATAGCACGAACAATAACTGCCTAAAATGACAAAAACAATGGTAAACAAAACAAGAAAGACACACATACCCGTGCAGACAGCCATGCAGACGGATATTGCGCGCAACAGCGCGGCTACAACAACAATGCCAAACATACTGTTTTAAATAAGCTGTTAAACCTGCTGCTCCGCTGGTTGGATGGCTGGCTGTCTCACTGACTGGCTCTTTGCCTGCCCGCTGAAATATTTGCTGCCTCGAGAGTCTAGAGTAGAGTTGGTTTGTGCGTCACTTTGTTTGTTTGTTTATTTGTATGAGTGTATTTCATAGATACAAATCATGTTTGCGTCTTGTTGTTGTTGTACTTTTGAGTCACTCTGCTTGGCAATAGAGCGCGCTCTGGCTCACGGTTGACTCGCTGGTGAATGTCGCTTGACGATTTGAACGTGCTTGCCAGTAGCTTAGCGTGTTTGGTAACGTTTAGTTGAGCGACAGACGCAAATTAAGTGCAGAATTTCGATTTCCCACATTGCAATAATCAATTGAAAACGTTTTCTAAATTTTGTTTACCTTTTTTTCGAAGAGTGTTTCATAAACTCGTGAAGTGAGATTGTGAGTGTGTTTCTGAAATTTATAATTTTAGTGTTAAAAGTAGTTCTAGAAATAAAAAAAATCTAAAAATAAAAAAAAAGTTTATAATCTGATTCATTAAAGTTACTTGGATACAAAAAAAGTGTTATCCCATTAAAACCATCCATCCACCTCGTTCTCCTTTCACAGATTTATAAATCGTCCCAGCCGTACACCGTCACGTGGTCGCAGCGCCAATAGCGCTCACAATTCACCACATTCAGCACGTCGCAACACCCAACACGCCGCCAACATCTCGACATCCTCGTCCTCACCACCACCAACCGACTCAACGCATGGTCAGAGCTTAACGGCGGGGCCGACAGCTGGAGACGTCTACAGTCCAAGTAATTTTGCGCTACCACCAGTTAGCCCGAACGATAGCACCGTTACCATTGAGGATGTAGGCTCGGCCTCCTCCAACGATCACATTGCTCACATACAATTATCCCCATTACAAATAATGACCAATTCAGCAACACCAGCGACCGAGTTGCGTCCACCGGCGAATGGCGGCAGCGGCGCACTCGATGTGGGCGAAGCACATCCCGCCGATGCGGAGGTGAATGCGGAAGCCGGCACGGCCAATTTTGGCGTTCAGGTGGCCATTTCAGGTGAGTTGAAAGTGATGGATATTACTTTTGTGTTACTTTGTTGTTGTTTTGCTTTTCACTTATCTTTAACGACTTTATGTTTATCGTACTCGCATTTTGTTGCAATGCGTTTTCTTCTTTGATGATTTTTTTATGATTTTCTTGTGATTTTTTTGCATGTATTTTGTTGATTTGCATCATAACGGTGTTTTCTGATATAATTTTTGAGTCTTGCCGAGCTCTTTGTTGTTGTTTCTGAGCTTAGCTTAAGAGTTTTTGAGTTGTTCTTTAATACTTATTGCATGATTTTTTGTCTATTTTTTCTCATTTTTATTGGAACTTTTTTTTAATGATTTTAAAGCAATTTTTTAGTTTTTTACGATTCTTTTATATTTTTACCTTTTTATTTTTTTTTTTATATTTTTGTTTTTGTCTCTTTAATATAATTGAGAAGTATCTATACGAGCCTAAAGCGAAATATTGTCTACTTGTTAATCAATTAAACATGCTCTTCAGCACAGCTCACCTGGGATATCAAAAAATACTCGATATTTTAAGGATTCGACTCGGTCGCTATAGAATCAAAACTCAAAAAGTCTCATCAGTTTTATTTTAACATTTTCTGTTGTTGTGACTATAATATGATTATCAAAGATCGATATGAGCCTAGTAACCCGATATCGTCTACTTGACAACCATTAGTCAAGATCTTCAGTTCATCTGAGAGATATCAAAAAAATACTCCATATTTTAAGGGTCTGAAGGGTCACTATAGCGTACAAAATTTTCAAAAAGTGTCATCCATTTTATTTGAACTTCATTCTTGTTGGTTTAAATATAACTTTTTATAAAAAATATTAAATTCAAAGTCTATGTTTTTAACTAATATTACTGGAAATGTATGTCTTCGAATTTCCGTTTTCCAAACAGTTTTTTTTTTCATTTGAAATTGTTTAGACCTCCTAAAATTTAATGAAATTAATTGTAAATGACACACATTAATTTTTTTTTGTTGTTGTAAACATCGCTTTGTTTGTTTTTCGGTTTTACAAATCAATTCGTACTGACAGCTGTCAAATTCCATAGAAATCAGCGTATGCATAGTTTGTAAAGTGATATTTGAGGTTAAGCATGTGTTTAGCGATGGTTCAATGAACGAAAATTATTTATAGATATGCCACAAATATTGCTTACATCATGGCATTTGTAGGTTAGAAATCAATAAACGAGAGAAACTAAAAATGAGTCAATAATGAAATTTTTTGTTTAAATCGAAAAATATGTCAGAATCTTTTGCACTATCCGCGAGTTATTACGATTGGACCAAAATATTAGGGCTACAACTTTGCTCCAAAATCGATATAAAAAAAATCGATTTAATCAACCAGTGCTTGACCCTAAAGACATTCCCGCAAACGTCGAGAATTCGGCTCAAAAAGTGACATTTTCAGTTGAGAATAAGTTTGGGAACGACCAGTGCTTGACCCTAGAGACATTTATTGGAAAACGGTGGAAGCAAAGTTGTATAATAGATTATGTTATGTTATATGTATATCGATATTTTAAAACTAAGCTTTCGATGTGTTATATATCGAAAATCGGTATCACTTATCGATATTTCAAAGTCACCGTTGAGAAAAACCACTATGGAAACGATTTTTGATGGAAACATTATCTTTTTCGTAGAAAATTATATATTGTTGGATTTATCATATATGAGACTTGATTATCAGATGATTCTGACGGGTCTTTGAGAAAGTTTTAAGAAAGAATTATGCAACAGTTGAGAAGTTCTAAAGTATCGCATCTGTTTTATAGCTAGATATCTCCTAGAATAATCATCTAGAGGCTCCGTTCCCACGACAGTTGGTTCTTCGCAATCGGAACGGGCCCTGATTCTTATCCGCTCGAAGACTGTCAAAACGGCAGCAATCCTCAGAATTACTTAAGTAATATTTTATGCCGCCACCACAAGAACAACAACAACAATTACCTAGAGCCTATGAGGCTATAAGTGTGAACCAAAATACTAATCGGACCAACAACTCTAAAACACTTTGAAGCACCAATGATCTCAAGATCTAATATTTTTGGCTACTGAACTTGAGTGCGGCTCAAAAAGGTGTTCAGTAGAAAGCAAATCTCAACAAGTTGCACTCTGATCACTATACATACAGCCTATATACAAACATACATACTTAAGCCAAACAATTGTCAGCTGGTGACAGTTGCAGTCAATTGTTTTTGTTTGTATGTAAATTTTATGCATCATTAAAATGAATTAGAAAATACATATGTACGCATGTGTGTGTGTGGAGCTTTCAGGGCAAACAACTCAAAGTGAAAAGTATTTAAATAAAAATAACACTAAATGACAATTGTAAATCAAATGGAAATACATACAAACAAATATATGCGCTCATAGAAAAAAAGGCAAAAAGTCAAAAAAAAAAAAACAAAAAAAAAACGAAAAAAAAAGTTGTGCCAGCTGCGAGACACCTTTAAGTAAAACATTTGTACAACAACAAAAGTAAAAGATAAAAACAAAAAAATAAAATTTCTCCAGCTGCAGTTGGCCGCTCGGCCCGCTAAATATAGGCTATGAGCGTAGAGCGCCGTTATAATTTGTACAAAATCACCCAAAAGCGTTTGTTGACTTCACACATTTATGTGGCAAGCTACTTACAACCAACTGGCAGCTAAATAGTTACACTATGCGTGTGAGAGTTTGTAGTAGTACAGACGAAACACCTCAGGCCAACACACTTCTCTTGCTGCTACTCTTTTACTCTATTACATATTACAAGCAAAAATAAAAATAATAATAATACAAAGCAACCGCTACAACAATTGCTTTCGGGGCACTAATCCGAAGAGCGGACAAACTCAACTCAATTTGAAACGAAGCAATTTGTGTTTATTATGATTTTTGACTTTGTTTGAGCACAATGGCCAGCCAGCCAGCCAGCTGTTCATTTTTGTTTATCTCACATGGTGCGATCTTAGAGTTAGTTTATATTCGAAATTTTTATTTTTCCGGGTCAAACCGGACATTTATAGTTTAATTAAAATCGTAAATTTAGATTTTGAGACGATCAATTTGAGTTATGGGTTTTTGTTTAAAAGCTCTTTGCTTTTGCTCTTAATTTCTTACCTTCCAGAAGGTGGGAACTTCAAAAAATCATAATTTTTTTTAATAGTTTTAAAGACAAAAAAATCGTTGAAATCTCAATTCACAATAATCTCAAATTGCGATTTCATTGGTTATATCGCTTTTTGTGACACTGTATTTAAAATATCAATTTTCGAAAACTACCCAGTAGGTTCTATAAGAGTAATTTTCATAACTCATTATGTTCAATTATATTTTTTTTTTTGCTTTCACTGCTTGAGTTCGTAGGTCGGCGATCTGTTAAATTTAGTTTTTTTTCCGCTTAGTTTCTTTGCAAATGATTTTTGCTTCTTTTTAGCTTTCTTTCTTTCAAAACCCAAATTTGTTAATTATTTATAATATGTGATCTTTGTCAATTATCTGTCCACCGAATTCCTTTTGCCATTTTTTAGGAAATTTGCAAATTAACTATATACCCTTCAGCTACATTTGCAAACGCTTCTAAATTATTCAACGATTATTCTGCTTAATTATAATAATATCGACTGCAGAGTTCATTGATCGACTTCCGGTTTTAGACCAAGTATCCCCTGGGTAGCTAACAGACATCCGTTTGGAGGCGAGCTAAAGTGAGAAGGCGAAGCCCGCTTGTGCGGTTGTGCGTAGGGCTTGGGACCCACCACATAAAAAAAATCTCCCCAATGAAAACAAACACCGAGCCTCGGATGAGAAACCCCCCTTTTGATGACGACCCCTGCAAACGTACTAAGGATCATGATTTGAGGGCATGCACCTGGAATGTCCGGACTCTTAATTGGGAAGGTGCCTCTGCCCAGCTGGTTGATGTCCTCATACAACTAAAGGCTGACATCACCGCCGTCCAAGAAGTGCGATGGACGGGACAAGGACGGAAGAAGGTGGGTCCTTGTGACATCTACTACAGCGGCCATATAAAGGAGCGCAAATTTGGTGTTGGATTTGTGGTGGGAGAGAGACTCCGTCGCCGAGTCCTGGCATTCACCCCGGTGGATGAACGTCTAGCCACAATCCGCATAAAAGCGAGGTTCTTCAACATATCGCTGATTTGCGCCCACGCCCCAACGGAAGAGAAGGACGATGTGACCAAAGACGCTTTCTATGAGCGCCTAGAACGCACCTATGAGCGCTGCCCCCGCCACGATGTCAAAATCGTGCTTGGCGATTTTAACGCCAGGGTGGGTAAAGAAGGTGTCTTTGGCACAACAGTCGGAAAATTCAGCCTCCATGACGAAACATCGCCAAACGGCCTGAGGCTGATCGACTTCGCTGGGGCCCGAAATATGGTTGTCTGTAGTACCAGATTCCAGCATAAAAAAATTCATCAAGCAACGTGGCTGTCCCCTGATCGAAACACGCGCAACCAAATCGATCACGTTGTGATAGACGGAAGACATGTCTCCAGTGTTTTAGACGTGCGTACGCTCCGAGGACCAAACATTGACTCGGACCATTATCTAGTAGCAGCAAAGATACGCACTCGCCTCTGTGCAGCAAAGAACGCCCGTCAACAAACACAAGGAAGGTTCGCCGTCGAAAAGCTGCAATCACAACCGACAGCCGAACGATTTTCTACTCGACTTGCACTCCTGCTCTCTGAGAGCACTCATCAGCATCTCGATATAAGGGAGCTGTGGAACGGCATCTCAAACTCATTGCATACCGCTGCAGCCGAAACAATTGGTCTACGGCAACGCCAAAAAACCAGTTGGTACGATGAGAATTGTCGTTCCGCAGTGGAGAGAAAACAGACTGCCTACCTCGCAACGTTGCGATCGACCACAACACGTTCGGGGTGGGATAGATATCGAGAACTGAAGAGGGAAGCGAGACGCATTTGCAGACGTAAAAAGAAAGAGGCCGAAATGCGTGAGTATGAAAAGCTTGAAAAGCTGGCCGACATGGGTAATGCTCGAAAATTTTATGAAAAGATGAGGCGATTAACAGAAGGTTTCAAGACCGGAGCATTATCATGTAGGGACCGAGAAGGTAATCTGGTAGCGGATGTCCAGAGCACACTGGGATTATGGAGGGAACACTTCTCCGACCTGCTCAATGGCAGTGAAAGTACAACACCAGGAGATGGCGAACCCGATTCCCCAATCGATGACGATGGAATAGATGTTCCATTACCCGACCATGAAGAAATTCGAATAGCAATTACCCGCTTGAAGAACAACAAAGCGGCGGGGGCCGATGGATTACCGGCCGAGCTATTCAAATACGGCGGCGAAGAACTGATAAGGTGCATGCATCAGCTTCTTTGTAGAATATGGTCGGAAGAAAGCATGCCTGACGATTGGAATCTTAGTGTGCTCTGCCCAATCCATAAGAAGGGAGACCCCACAATCTGCGCCAACTACCGTGGTATAAGTCTCCTCAATATCGCATATAAGGTTTTGTCGAGCGTATTGTGTGAAAGACTAAAGCCCACCGTCAACGAACTGATTGGACCTTATCAGTGTGGCTTTAGACCTGGAAAATCCACAATGGACCAGATATTCACCATGCGCCAAATCTTGGAAAAGACCCGAGAGAGAAGAATCGATACTCACCATCTTTTTATCGATTTTAAAGCTGCCTTCGATAGCACGAAAAGGAGCTGCCTTTATGCCGCGATGTCTGAATTTGGTATCCCTGCAAAACTAATACGGCTATGTAAGCTGACGTTGAGCAACACCAAAAGCTCCGTCAGGATCGGGAAGGACCTCTCCGAGCCGTTCGATACCAAACGAGGCTTCAGACAGGGTGACTCACTATCGTGCGACTTCTTCAATCTATTGCTGGAAAAAATAATACGAACTGCAGAACTAAATAGAGAGGGTACAATCTTTTACAAGAGTGTACAGCTCCTGGCGTATGCCGATGATATTGATATCATCGGAAGCAACAACCGCGCCGTTTGTTCTGCGTTTTCCAGACTAGATAAAGAAGCGAAGCGTATGGGTCTGGTGGTGAATGAGGACAAGACGAAATATCTCCTGTCATCAAACAAACAGTCGGCGCACTCGCGTCTTGGCTCCCACGTCACTGTTGACAGTCATAACTTTGAAGTTGTAGATAATTTCGTTTATCTGGGAACCAGCATTAACAACACCAACAATGTCAGCCTTGAAATCCAACGCAGAATCACTCTTGCCAACAGGTGCTACTTTGGACTGAGTAGGCAATTGAAAAGTAAAGTCCTCTCTCGACGAACCAAAATCAAACTCTATAAGTCGCTCATTATTCCCGTCCTGATGTATGGCGCTGAAGCGTGGACGATGACAACATCCGATGAGACGACTCTTGGGGTTTTCGAGAGAAAGGTTTTGCGCAAGATTTTTGGTCCTCTAAACATTGGCAACGGCGAATACCGCAGGCGATGGAACGATGAGCTGTACGATTTATACGACGACATTGACATAGTTCAGCGAATAAAAAGACAGCGGCTACGCTGGCTAGGTCATGTTGTACGGATGGAAGAAAACACTCCAGCTCTGAAAGTATTCGATGCAGTACCCGCTGGAGGAAGCCGCGGAAGAGGACGACCTCCACTCCGGTGGAAAGACCAAGTGCAAAGTGACCTGGCTTCACTTGGTGTTTCCAATTGGCGCCAAAAAGCAAAAAGGAGGAATGAGTGGCGCGCTCTGGTGGATTCGGCTATAATCGCTTAAAGCGGTTCCTACGCCAAATATATATATATATATAGAGTTCATTGATTTTCAGCATACATATTTACTAAAATTTATTTTAAGTGTTTCTACGAGCTGTTTTGAAAATAAAGTGATTCTAACCTCAATTCGCTTCGAACATAATTACTCCGAATCAGTAGATCACAATAACTCTAGAGTTATTTATAGTCAAAAAGTAGGTTTCTGAACTGAGTTATGAGGGGCAGTGGTATTTAAATCCTCATCTTCATTAATTATTTTCGAAATTTTGGGTAAAATCTGTTGGGTTGGTTGAGATTGTAATTCCTGTTGTTTTCTAGATCTGTCAGTCAACTCTTGCGTTATTTTGCTTTGAAATTTTTCATATGCCGTATCAAGGTGGAGATCTAAAATAGAAAACGAAATATGAAGTTGAAGATTTACAACATAAATTTCTAGAATTTTTAAGGGTTTAAGAAATATTTAGTTCCATCATAGCACGGCACAAAATTTACTATATTCCACTTTAATCCCGTTATTTTTTTAGATTTTGGTATGATTGGGATTTTCTAAGAAACCCAAATAGCTAAAAAAGAACTTTCTTGTTTCATATTTAAATATTCTTAAGAACACCTAGGCCTAAAAAAATGATCTTTGGGAATTAAAAAAAAAAAAAATACTTTATCAATTATTTCAAAATTTTAAGAATATATTCATACATGTTTCAAGAATATGCAGTGAAATTTTTGAAGAAAAAAATTAAATATTTTTTTATAAATATTTTGGATGATATAAAAAAAAAAATTCTCGTTAAACTAGATAATATTGTCTGCACAATGGCCTACGATACAAAAAAAATTAAAAATTGATATGGCGGCGTTTTAAAAAAATAGTAGAATTTTACCCAAAATTTTGGTCGTTTTTGGCCTGCCAAAATTCGATTTTTTGATCAGATCAAAAATCGATCGGCCATTGTACGGAGAACTATATATAGAACATGTGAAAATAAGTTCGATAGTGATCGAAACATTTGTTTTTGAGTAATCACCGCAGAAAATTCTGAAAATGCTGTTTCGAGAAAAACGCGTTTAAAGATGATCGTTTTCACTGTTACCGAGCGGCTGCTCTTTAAATTGCTATAACTCAAAAACTATTTGAAATATCGATTTGAAATTTTAATATGCTATTTTTAAAGGTGTAATATATCGAAAAAAAAAATTTTTTTTAATTTTACACTAGGTGTGCCCCTTAAAATACATTTATTTTCTATAAATTAATTTTTTAAAATTTTGGAAAAAAAATCATATACCGAACTATTTCACCAAAAAAAAAAGATATTTCAAAAAAATATTTTGTAAATACTATATCCATGTACCACAATTTAACCACATATCTCTCTATTCTATACATTTAATATACTCTGCACTGCTCTCTAACTTGGAAACTCTCAATTGATATGTCATATAATGTCATGCCATGCCATGTAATCGCATGCCATGCTCTGCTCTGCTATGTTACGTCACGCACCCACATACCTACATGCATATGTACGCACAGCAGCAGAAGCTTTGCGCCAACGCAAATACGATGTCCATACACATAAATCTCCACATAGAAATCCTTCCAAAACCAACACACGAACCATTACGCCAACAAGAACAAGCATCACGCCCACAATTACAAGTGTCAGCGTAACGAATAGGTCGACAACAAATGTAAATCAACGCGAACAACAACAACAACTACAATACAACAATAAAAACAGCACCTTTAGTGGCAACAATACTAACCACAGCAATAATAAGAGCACTTGTGCGCCACATAACAGTAATAGTTGCCCCCACAACAGTTACGCCATGCCCACTGAGACATTTTTGCTTAAACAAAAAGCGGCAATGCTCGTCGCAAGCAGTGACAACACAAGTGCGCCTGTTGTTGTTGTGAAAAAGAAACCGTTATCACCGCTTCAAATCATCGCCATGCCACACAATGCAACCGTGGCGTCATCAACGCCAAGCGTAACTGCTAAAGAGACAACGTCAACAACGCCACCAACAACAGCACATCAGCTGAGTCATCAACTGAATGCGCAACAACATCCATCTGATGTTGGCGCCCAACGACAACAACAACAATTACAACCACAAATCGTACGACGTCCAAGTCCACTTTTAGGCGCACCACCATCACCCTTCTCTCTGGCACGTTCACCATTGTCGCCATGCACGTCGCCTCACTATGTGCGTCCGACGAAAGCGTCGCGTTTGCGTGCCGCCGCCTTGGGTGAGTTCTCAACCTCAGCCACTTGCAAATAGTGTAGTAGCTCCCACGCGGCCGGTTAATATAACTATATACTCGTGTGTTAATAAGCGGTAGCATACATTTAGGTGTAGCGGACAAAGTATGCTTTGAAAGTGCTTATAATTCATAATTGACTCACAGCGCCTGTAAATATGCTTTGCTTTATGAGTAATTATGCGAAATTAACACTCATCTCGAAGGTCATTCACCCATAATATCATACATACATACATACATACATATAAACATATTTATTATAATAACCAACATCGACTTGTTGATTACTCCCTGCTAACGTAATAACAACAATAACAATTCATTTATGTCGTAATTGTAAGCGCCTAACATTAGGCTTCAAGGAATTGCAATAACCCCAAAAATATGAATAAATTGCGCTAATCAAACTCCATTAGGCAATAAACCATAATTTATAACTGTCGTAAAAGTGCGTGTGTTACATAACAGCTTAACCCCAGAGCTTCTGAACCTATTTTTGTATAACTTATTTCCTACTCTATCCCATGAATATACTATAAGCATGTTGGAGCCTAATTTGACGCTACTAACCAACCGACTCACCACCCTCTTCCATTCCTCTCTCTTTCTCTCTCTTTATACCATATCTAGATAAGAAAAAGTGCGAAGACGAAACAATACAACGTCCACGCTCTCCATGCTGTGGCTCGCCGCTTACATCACCACGTACAGTTGCATCACCAAAACATCAATCGCCACGTCTCTCGACGAGCTCATCATCGGACCATCCACGTCCGACCACAGCCGACTCTGAAAGTGAAACAAAATTGGCACATCCCTCCGCTATCACCATAAAGCCACGTCTCACATCAACCTCATCCAATGACTCACCAACCAGCACCAACAAGAAGCTGGTACCCTCGGTATCAGTGTCGGTAAAACAGAATCTCTGCGAAATGCAATTTAACGGTGGTCCCAAGAAGGCGAGCAGCTCGAAGTTAAAGAAGCCACGCACCACACCGACTCCTTCGCCATCCACTGAGTGTACTGCCAAATTCACACGCTCGGCGGGTCGCTTGTCAACTGCCGAAGAGTCGGACGCGCATGTGTTAGCGAAGACGGCCAAACCGTTGCCGCGTCCACGTATCTCCACTATAAAGTCTAGTAAATCGAAATCGACAAATGATCTGAAACCGGCGAGCAGCGATAGTTCGCCTGGCAAAACGGAGCTCAGTCCGATTAATGGTGCAACTGTGAGTAGTTGTTGTAAATGTGAATATTTTTTCCAAATATGTATTTATCCAAACTTTCATTTCCTTGCAGCCTGTTAGTCCTTTGGAGGATCGCGATAAATCATCGAAACGAAAATCGAATTTGAATCGTTCGCTCAACGAAGAGGCCACCGTGGATAGTGGTGAGTTGTTGTGTACAATGCATTTACTTATTCTATATATTATATATGCATATATGTATGAAATCGGATGAAATGGAATTATATCATTTTCATCTTTTCTTATAGTAATCAATCTGAAATATCTGCTGCTAACCGCAAAAATAAGGAAAAATAAGCTATTTTTAAGTATGTATTATTGACTCATAGCATTTGAAAAGAATTCTTCTTCTCACTCAGTCAGCACAACAAACAATTGCAGAAATTTTTTGAGTACAAACGTATGCGAAGTAAATCAACACACGTGTTTCTAACAAGAGTTTTTATGATTTTTTTCATAAACTTGATTTGTATTAGGTATTCGAGCTTCTCTCGTTTCATCATAGAAATTCGCTTTCTATGATTTATTATATTAAGTCATTGAATGACACTGTGAAGGGATTGAAAAACTTTATCTTCATCTACAAAGTTCTCACCCAGTCGAATTTCTTGACTCTTCGTGATTTCATCGTTCATAAATTGAGCAGATCATATTCGTCCAATAGGAAGAATCTCTTTTACGATGTTCTTTATTTAAAAAACTAGATCTAGTCCGACACTAGTATGTCTGTGACACGCTTCATAAGGCATAAGCAATTCCTCTAATATATAACTGCTAAAGGTTAAGACCTTGTTTGCTTTTGTTTCAATCCATTCTGGAGAAAACATCTTTCCAAAGTAAGATCTCTTGCTTAATCATACTCTTGAGCAATATAAAATATTTAAAAAATATGTTTAGTAAAGCGGTTTTAGAGTCCGTTCTGAATATGTAGACCCGTCTTGAGAAGAATCAATTCCTTATAATCGATTTTCGGGAAAATCATCAAGATCTAGATCAAATCAAGTAATGGAAGTTTGACTTCGTGATTTTTTAATGGGTGTCTTCGTAAAGTCTTTCAAACTACTCTCTCACTTAAGAAAAAAGTTCTTAATCCTTGAATGTAATATATATAAAATATTGTTTCTTCAATGCCCTCTCAAAAGTCATTGGTCTGATATATTAGTATAATAGTTACTATTTTCATCCAAGATTTTCAATGGAATTCAAGGTACACAGAAGCTACCGAACACTTTTAAGAATCCTCAGATTTTTAGAGATATAATTTAGTAGATCGTTATCGTCTAATTAAATCCTTCTATTCTTCAATGCAGACAAATTTGATCAATTAGGGCCCCAACTGCTTAATAAGAGATCAGCTGAAATTAAAAAACCACCAATATGAGCCTAAAATTATATACAGAAATAAGAAGGGAATAATGGATTTTCTCTTATAGAATACATCATCGGAGTATTTTTGTTTTCTCATATTAATAAACAATCAAACATGGAACCGGGGCCCAATAATCATAGAATCGATCTTGTCATCTGTGGAAGAGACCAATATTATTTTTCATCTAAATTTCGTACCAATAGAATCTACTAAGATCTCATTAATACCAAATTTATGTATCCAAAACCCGTAAAAAAGTATTGTAGAGTGTTTCCACGACAGTCGGCTCTACGTAATGGGAATGGTCCCAAATTTATCCGACAGGATTTCACAAAAAAGTTTTGGAAATTTATACTGGCGCACCATAAAGCAAATGAAAATCAGGCATTTTAAATAAAACTAAAACAACAACAAAAGTTCGATATTAAATTCCGGTATATTCCTTAAAAGTTGCGTTCAATTATTTTTCCATTGTGATTTAAACTTGACTTTATCGCAAAAAAGCTTTACTGCAAAAATAATTGTTTTTGAGTTCATTGACACATAAATAGACCATTTCACATGAATATAGGATTTAATAAAATATTTATTTAAACATCCAAATGAGTTCTACGAACATTATTCAACTTTCCACTGATGTCAATGACCCGCATATATTTTTGTTATATCTTTTCGAGTGCGTATGCACTTGACAGGTGCGAATAAGCCACCCTTAATTTCTTAATTAAGATTATTACATAAAATTATATAAAACTATACTTTGCTGCGTGCAAACTATAATTGGCGGCTTCTTTCACAATACGAATACATAGAAATTACATGACATGACATGCGAAAAATCCACAACACACTTCATTATACTATATAGAAAAATAATTGCGTTGCCGCCTGTCAACTAATGACTGCCGATGATGATGATGATGATTACGACGCTGCCTTCACTGTCTGACTGGCTGGGTGGCTCAGCGCAGACCACTCACAACGCATTGGTTTTGGTTCAATAATTCCAAGCGTACAACTAGCACATTCCACATTAGGCCAATGCCATTTTCACACCCTTTGCGGCACCAGCAACCCCACCATGAACTCTTGCGCCCCACATAAAAGCATATGTACATATGAAAAAATATTCCTCGCCAAATTACCATAAAAAGCTCGACAATTTTCCTATGAATAATTTCGTTCGATATGCCCACATCCACACACACACACACATGCGTGCATATTCGTATGTGCGACATTCACGTACAGAATAATAATTATTTTGCTGCTACGCGTGCAACATTTTAGATATAATAGCTTAGTGGTTGGTAATCGCGGAATTTATGTGTCAATACGCTTCGGTACGCACAACAATTTTTCAGTGTCTGTGGAAAAATCTCCATTAAAAATTTATTCGGTCTGCGCGTGTTGTTAACAAAGCGACGGCTTAACGCGTGGCGCGCACAAAAATATGCTACAAATAAATAGAGCTGAAAAATATGTGAAACATTTGCATTTGCGCTCGTTTATCCTGTGTCAATCCTGCGATCGCTTCTCGGTACTAACACGTGTCACCTGTGTGAAATATGTTATGCTTTGTGACAGTTTGGCATGTGAGTTTGCATAGAGGAAATACTAAAATTGTTCATTGTTGATTGCATACTTTTTGTTGAAGTGCAACGGTTCGTTTTTTTTTTTTTGGAATTTTACTAAACTCTAACCTCAATTTGACACGCATAAGCTAATACCAAACAGTGTTTCAGTTAATTAATTAATTCATTTTATTTATTATGTGAGATGGTCAGCATTGCTTTAAGGCCGGATGGGCTTGGTGAAAATGATTAGAGTGAAGCCACGAGAACTACAAGAGTACTCAGAGCGACTTGGAAAAAAGTTAGAAGCAAGTCCATTAAACTTAAGCGAAAGCTATCTACCAAGTTTTCTGTGTAACCTCCAGATCCCACATGTACGTTCCTACAATCTCTCTTATTCAATAACCGCGCCCACTGAGCCGACTTAGCAATGCTGCGTCCAACCTTACTTACTTGTAATTTCTCTTTCTATCACCACATGCTCTAAACAAATGCTCCTTCCTCTTTCAGATGACTCCTTGGCAGCGCGTCGTCGTCGTCGCCGTGAACTCGGCATGGTGCGTCAACTAGTACCACCCGATGATCCAGTGCTACGCGAAATGTTATCACCACGTCAAAACAAAACCGAGAGCTCAGCCAAAAATGTGCCAAGCAACAGATCGCCGCATAACGAATTGGCCTATCACATGGAGATCGCGCGTCGCGGTTGGGATCTAGTCAATCCGAACGTAAGCAATCGTGCGCGCTCCGAAACGGGAAGCCCGAAATTTGATTTAAACACACATGAAAGCTCAATAAGGGAGCGACCGAGCGCCAATCGTTTGGCACGCCGCAGTGATACATTGCATCTGGGCGAATTACGTAAGCTGCGCTCGAATGATGTTAATCGGAAGGTGAATGAGCGTACAAAAACCGATTTGGCTGAGATTAAGAAGATCGCCGAACAGGCGAATGTTGAAATGGCCATGATGGCTTCTGGTATCGCCGCAGAATTGGCCGCGCAGGCTGTACGCGGTGGTGAGGATTACATTGATAATGATCCGGATGAAGGAGATAGAGATGAATGTATTGTTGAGTTGGCCACACCAGCACGTTACGGCATACATAGTCGTCAACAAGCGGCTATACCGCCACCAGCACCATCATACACGGAGTTAGAGGTAGCCGCCGAAGCGAAGGAACGTGATCCGTCACCAGCTAAACATGCCACATTCGTGGAGGAGGAGCGCATCTACTACGAACCCGAAGCGGACGAGCAGTTGTCCAAATCGGTCTCGAATACCACAATGTCTGGCGGTATATTGCGTCAGCGTATATTGAAGGCGCGTAGCATGGAACGTGATGCTGGTCATGAGCCGCCAAAACTATCGCCAATATTGAGGCGTAGAAGTACTGATGATCCCACATATATACCGGTGCCGACAAGCGCCGGCGTGCACTCGACATCACCATCCACATCGACACAGAACCACATTGTTTCGATACTCAAGAAGAAGGATCATATTGCTGGCGAGTCCAGCTCGGCTTCGAGTAACGCTTCGCCTGTCACATTTTCAGCAAATGTAGTCGACACACCGACTTCGAAACAGAAACGCGCTGGCATACTTAAGAAACGCTCGAGCCTGGATGAGTCACGCTATTACTCACGTTCGCATTCGCCCGATGAGCGCAGCATACTTATCAAATCGGCGCGTCGCAATTCACTAGAGGAGACAGCCGGCTTACAGCAACAGCAACAACATGGCATACTCAAACAAAGCAGCTATGAGAGTAGCAAAAGTGATGGTTGTCCCTCTGCGACAGAACCACATCCGCATGGTATATTGAAGAAGAAAGACTCTACCTCGACACCTTCAGATGGTGGCACACATGCGCCAAAACATGTCTCGATCTCACAAGCTGTGAAAATGGCCGCGGCTGAATTGGGTCGTGAGACGGCCGATAGTCAACCGGTTGCCGGCGAATACGATGAAAGCGGCTACACACCCAGCAATGAAGAATACGAAATCCGCCCAATACTCAAGTTGGAGAGTGTATCCAGCGATGATGCTATGCGTCCACCGAAACCGATATTGAAAAAGAAATCATCTGGTGATTCGGACGAATACGAAATACGTCCAATACTAAAGACATCACGCAAGAGTAGCCGCGAAGAGTTCGATTTAGGCGGCTCAATAAGTGAAGATGGCCGTCATTATAGCGAACCACCACCACCGATTGTACGTCCCATTCTAAAGACTGACTCACCATCGAAACGACGTTCACTGGGTGGTGAAGAGCTGGAACAAGATGTTTTCAGCGCTGAAAATGTCACTGGCCAATCACCAAGTTTACTCAAACGACGTACACGCTCTTTAGAGCGTCAAGAAGCGCCAGTGGTAGATTTGGGCGCAGCTTTGAATGCCATTGCTACATCACAAGCGGCACCGTTGGATTTTGTGTCCACGCCCATCACAACTGGTGGCAGTATTTCGGTGGCGGAGCGCATAAAAAATATGGAAATGTTCCTAAGCAGTAACGGTACCTCACCAGCTACACCGGCGGATGGAAATACTAGTTGGGAATCGCCTTTGCAATCGGGCGTTACGCCGAAGCTATTCAAACCAAGCGCCATACGACGTGACATGTACCGCGATCGCTACAAGACGCAGCCCATCACGAATGATGAGAAATTGCAGTAAGTACAATTGCAATTTGTTTTTGTAATTTTAAGTGTAAAATATTGGCTTTCAATGATTTGCGGCTTATACCAAAATATTGATTTGTTGAGAATAATTGATTTTGTATATCAGTTTGATGTTCAATACGGTTGGATCTAGAGATATCTCGTATAAAACCATTGTAACTTAGTCGAGAATTTAATAAGCTCATTATAAAATCTCTATTGAATTCACTCAAGACCCTCTGTAGTCCAAAACTTGATTTATGAAATCTATCGGGTCTCTAATAAGATTTTGAGGGAACGATTCAATCTTTTTAAAATCAGAGAAGCTTACTAAATCTCAAAAAAATATATTTCTATAAAAAATGCTCTATATACAATTTAGCGCTCATTCATCTTGATTTCTCGAATCAACCCTATATTTGAAATTTTCCGAACTTTGAAAATAATTTTTTTTTTAATTCTTTTTCGTTACAAATTCTTAAATTTCCAATATCTTATATTTTTATTTCATTTATATTTTGGTAGTTGCCACATTTTTCAAAATGACTGATCAATCAAATAATCTTTCATCTTCTTCGCTATTTCTTAAAATAATAGGTAGAAATGTCTGTGTATGCTAGGAAGTGAGCTGAAAAATTGGCAAATTTCCAGCAATGTTTGTGTCTTCTATTCTTTAACATGCTTCTACATATCTTACACTCTTGCTTTAGTGTGCGCTCTCTCTCTTCTAGGTCTATTTCTGATTTCTGTTGCTAGTAAAACATTCGTTGGATTTATTTTTAAATATACTTAAATGGTGGGATTTTCACAGTTACGAATGAGACACAGCTGTCACAGCAATAAGTTTCAATTAGGTACACTGAGAAAAATTGTAAAATTGTATACTGAAAATGTCTGTATAAATATATACATATGAGAGGATTTACATATTAGCAGCTGTATAGATGTTTTCGGGCTGATTTTTAGATCTATTTCTTCAAGTAATTAGTTTTAATTTTTAACTGTATTTGCTTTTGGGCTTTGACAATAGTTTTTCAGCCTGGTTACGAGGTTCGAAATGACTGTAATGTAAGATTTCTGTAGAGATTTGCAATTTTTCATATTTATTATTTTATATATCGATTATAGACATTTCTTGTTGTTGCTGTTTTAAGGGGTTAGGGGTAGTCAGAGACACAAAAAAATGAGAATTTTCAGTAATTTTTTTAGCTATTAAATCATGTTAATTTACAAAAGTAATAATATGACATTATTACACAATGTTTTGACTTGAAGTCACGAAAATTTGAAAAAAAAAATTATAATTTCCAAAGTTATAGCTGTCTATGTTGACCCAGTTTCAAAAAAAGATCCTTGCGGTGACAATCATAAGTCCTTGGAGATTCATCTGAAATCAATCGGATAAAAAAAATTAGTTTTATAAATAGATAATCCTGGGGCTGAGCTTTTTTTCAAACCAAACAGTTAATTGGTCTGAAAAAATCGAAATTTTGAAAAAAAAATAAAATCCTTCGGATCTGGCCTGAGTTTATTATGTATTCTAAAAGCTGTATGAATTTCATTATAATCTACTGAGCGGTTATCGAGTTACAGTTGTCACCAGTTCAAAAAACATAGTTTTGAGATAAACGCATTTAAAGTTGCTCCCGAGCGTTTTGGAGCGCCCGAGCGATCTTTGTTATTTGTCGAATAACTCGAAAAGTTATTATCAGATCAACTTCAAATTTTCAAAGAATATTTTTATGATATTACACTTAACGAAAATGCAAAAAAAAATTGTTGTTTTGAAAATCCTGACTACCCCTAACCCCTTAATATCTATATCTAGATCGGACCCTCAGCATGTCAACTTAACAAACATGGGAGCATACGGAAAGAGTTTCTCGGAAAAGCCTTTACCTATTCGCAGGCAGAAGTTTTTTTTTTAATAAAATTGGAGAATTCTCAAGCTCTCCAAGACAAAACCAAGACATATGACATGATTCATTAATATTATTCTCCTTAAAAATAACATCTTATCCAATTCACCTGTGTCTCTTAGGAACTTGGGAGCGTCTGACTTCGGTCATTAAATTAGCTTCATGAAGGTCATACTTTTTATTATATTTTTTTACTATTAAATATAATTTTTTTCAACATATTTTTTTTTATTTCAAAATTGTGCCACCAAACCCCTTTCGTAAACAACATGTAACCATTTTTTTTTTTTAAATTTGACCTCAAAAGCGTTATTCGCGAAATTTTGCATTTGCAAACATATATATTAGTCAACGCTATTGTTTTTTATTTTTTTAGTTGTTTTTGTTTTTTTTTTTTGTTGTCGCCACACACCAATATTTGTTTTACTGAAACCTTCATATTTTCACAAACAAAACTATATTTTGCATAAATACATATTCATTTCATATTGGTAACACTGACTGCCTAGATTTTGTATTAAAAAAAATTGATAATAATAATAGACTTTTTGAAAAAATTATACATAAAAGCAAACAAACCGTATTATTTGCCAACTGGCATAAAACAAAGTGAAGTGCAAATGACGAAAAAAAATATTTAATGAGCTGATGTGTCCCCAAGCGGATACAAAATATACATTAGCTCGAGCAAACACACCCATTTTGTTGTTGGGAAGAAATAATAGTCAAAAAAAATATTAAAAAATATAAAAAATTGTGAAGAAAAAAATTAAAAAAAAACATAAAAAATAACAAAAAAAATATAATAAAAGTAATACCAAAAAAAATAATAATAATCAAAGCAACAACAATAAAAATTGCAGAACAATAGCTTTGTAATCATAATTTTTTTTAGAAATTTTTTTCAAAGCGCCACCACACCCTCCCACCGCTTTCATTATATTCCATTATACCCCCAGCCTATACAAATAGCACCGACAACACAAAGCGCACTGTGTTGCCAATAAGTGCTTTACCAAAAATCTCTGTTGCCAATGTCGGTCCAAACAACAAGCTGACCCACAAGCCCAGTGACAATCACAATAACCGATGCTTCGCACACTTTTCAACACACACTTTAAAGAGAGGGGAAAAAACATTAATTTTATGCGCTTTTGTTCGGGCGTGGTAACTGGCGAAATGCTGCGCTATTGAATTAGTCAACGAATGAGCGATTGCAAGAGTGTGCCGCCGTTGCTTTAATGTTATTTGTGTTGTTGTTGTTGTTATATTGACAGTCAAATGCTAATAAAGATAATACGAAATATGATTTTCTTTATTTTTGGCTTGCAATCTTCCTCCCATCGACACATTGTTGTTATGCCATTGTATTTATTTTTAAACTCGCTGCCAAGTAATAGTTGGTGGCGGCTGTTGGCTAGGAAAGTTCAAAAAACTTGTGTTTTTATGTCAGCTCTTTCAGATATTAGTGAATGAAAGGAAAATGTCATCAGCGTAAATTAACCCACTGATTAACTAAGTGTGGCGCAACGGTCAGCGCTATTGTTGTTGTATACATACATTTGTATTTATAAACATTTTCTGTACCTCGAGATTGAGTTTGCCTTTCCCTTTTTTCATGTCAACATTTTCCAAAATTTTCTTTCTGTCGTACAGTGAAAGATATATATATATATATTTGTATATTTTTTTATATACCATACACCCATCTGCCACCATTTCCATCCGCATTTATGGCATTGTCACCAACATCATCCGTGCGCCGAGTCTGACTACGCTTAAGCGGCTTATTTGTTACCTAATTGTATAACTGTTTGGCTGTGCAAGTTGGTTGTGGCAGTCTAACTGATTGACTATCTAATTACCACACGCTGTTCACGGTACTTTTCTGCTCATTTTTGGTCTCTCATTTGTCGCACTCGAAGCAGAGCTACCATCAGTCATACTTTCATCCGAACCATGTCTCTGTGTCAAATAGCTGAAAGCTTGAAATGCCAAGCAACAGAAATTGTGGAAAATCACAGCAAATCGAAAGCGTTTAGATTTTTTTGAATCTGTTCTAAACCTTCTTACTCAACGCGAGTATTCACTTTCCACAGTATAGGTTGCACGTGTTGAAAAAGTATCTAAATTGAATAGGTTCTAGCCTTATGTGATGTTCCTCTTACTTTAACCACGTTTTGCTTTACTTTGCCTATAGATTTTACATGGCTTGGCGCCAAAATGTAGGCAACACTTTCGTATTATTTGGCTTAAAGTCCAAAAGATCGTAAACGTTTTGAAATATAATTTGAGTTTACCTTAACTGATGGCCTTGCCTATCGCCGTATTCAAAGTCAACATAGAATTCTGCTCTTAAAATTAATTGTTGCCTACATTTAGGCGATTTTAAATATTTATTCCTAGAAAGTGTATATATGTATGCGCAAAAAAAAATCTCGTATAAAAAATATTGAAGGAAGAAAAATAAAAAAATATAGAAGAAAAAAAAACATTAAAATTTAACAATACTGAATTTTCAAAAAAAATCGAAATTAGCCTGGGAAATCGAAATTTTCGCTTTTGAAGAACGAAAAAATGCTTATTAAATATTACTCATTATAGGATACCTAATATTTAGGTGTAGAACATTTTTCGATCAAGCTTATATGACAAATGATATAAGAGGTTAAAGTTCAATGTTCGAAAAAAAAATATATATAATATTTCGAAGATTGCTGGATCAATTTTGGAAAATTTATAATTAATAAAATGTTCTCAGTTTCATTATCTTTAATTCAAATAAAGTAGCAATTATTTAAGATCAATATATGCATAAGTAGTAAATCGACTTATGCACTTTTAACTGTAAACGCAGTTAATTCGAAAAAAACAGCGCATAATTTGCACTTCATTACAATTATCGTACACGCGAGTAGTAAGCGTTCTCCACCAATCTAATACTCGGCTACACTTGTTGTTCACCTTCGTTCTTTGTAGATTCTCGCATTTTATTGTTGTTTACTTTTTAACGCGATTATTAACCGACTCATTGATATAGAGTTCCATAGAAATTCATAAAAAAATCGGTGAAAATTTTGAAATTTCAATTTAATAATTTCTCCATAAAACCACAGAAATTCTATCGACGCGCCAAGCATGCCGTTACAAAAACAACAACAATGACCATGACTAAAACATAATCAGACAAAGAATTGTCACCTCAGCGTCCATTCACCCAATTCACCTGCGCAATTTTTCAATATTTTTGTTACAACAACAACTTTTAATATTAGACCGATTGTTGTTGTTTTTGATATTGCTGTTGTTGTTGTTGCGGTTATACACGGTGTTTTTTATCGCACGGGCTCATAACTTTTTACAATGGCTAATTAACGTGCTGCTGGAGTGGTGAGAGGCGAGATGAGAGGAGCGTGGAACGTTCCACTACAGGCACACACACACACACATAGAAATATGCATACATACATACAAACACAAAATATATTTTCACAGCCATGCACCTAAATGGCTTTATCAATGCGCTGGCATCGCTTTCGCGCGTTCTGTTCAAGTCGCTCTTTGGGACGCCGCTTCTACATTTGTTTGTGTTGTTGTATGTTGCGCCACACCACCACCCTACAACCAACCAACCGAGTTGGCAGAAGAGCCGTTTGTGTGTTTTATTGTCATTTTGCTGTTAATTGCGGAAAAAAGGTGTAAAAAGTCGCAACAACAAAAAACAGTAATAAATGTAGCTGCAACAAGAACAACAACAACAACCATGACAATAGTAATGCTCAAACATGATGTAGTACAACCGTACAAAAAACAAAAACAAAACAAACAGAGCACAACCGACTTTGAATATGATGTGTTTGTACTAAAACAACAACAACAACAACAGTTACAAGAGCAACAAAATGCCATTAATGTTAACATTTTTTAATATTTGTTGTTGTTGTTGTAGTTTTCCGCTGTTGACACTTTAACGGGCTTCAACATGTTGACGGTTGTTTTGCTTTAGTCACAATTCGGTTACGCCTGTGGGTGGTTGTTGTTTTTGTGTAGCGCTCATCTCGCTTACCCCTTATTCTCATTGCAAAGTGTTGCTTTATTTTTTTTTACGAAATATTTGTATTTTTGCATTTTTTGCAAACAAATTATTAACGGGAAAATAACGTTTAACTAACTTCTGGTGTGAAATAAAAATATTGGAGAAAAGTGCGAAGCATTCTACACGCCAAAATGTATACAGCGAATTTGATAAAACGGTAATGAAAACCTCTAATGTGGAAATGTTGAAGGATAATTTGTTGATTTATGAATAATGCGTTAGTGATTTATATTTTTCAAGTGAACTCAGCTTGGAGTAAGCCTTCCTTTGCAATAACTTCATTTATGAATAGTTTGAGTGCTTGAAAAGCGTTCAGTAGCTCGTGATTTGAGCCACACAGAGCAAAATAAACTTAAATTCTACACATTAATTGACTCTAGGGAAGAGTAGTGGCTCTCTGGATGTTTTAAAAGTGGTGTAGCAAATAGGTTATTTATTCGAAAAATAATAAACCTGAAGAGACAGTTTTTAGCTGAATATTTATAAAAAATTAAAATAAAAGTCATTAATGATTAAGAGTTTGTGAAATATTTTATAAAAATTTATATCTTAAAACATATCTGATTGGCATTTATATATTAGTTCTACAACTTTGCTGCCACCGTTTTCCAATAGATTTCTCTAGGGTCAAGCACTGGTCGATTAAACCGATTAAATCGTTTTATGTCGATCTTGGACATTTGTGTCAACATTAACCCAACAAAATATTTGTAGAGATCTGTTTGCATCCCAAACTTATTCTCAACTGAAAATGTCACTTTTTGAGCCGAATTCTCGACATTTGCACGGAATGCTCATGCTGCCAGAAAGATGGTCTACTTTTGAGCTAGCGACGTGCCAATATTTTGAATAACATTTTTGTAACCGTTTTTATACAAAAAAACCTTAAATTTACGCAAAAAAAACGGCGGAAGCAAAGTTGGAGACGTAAAAACGTGTCGTCGATATTTTCGGTTTTTTTACTAAAATTATGCACAAGAGTTCGAAAAATTAATTTGGTTTATAATCAAGATTAATTATGGACCCTTTATTAATTGTTGAAATTGAGTTTGATTAGCTTGGCATAACATATATATGGTCAAATTTTGTAGATTTCTCGGTCGACTGCAGAAACAATGTTTTAAACCAACTAAATTGGGTTACAAATTATTATATCTCAGAAAAGTTGACAACTAAAATTTTTAAAGACACATGTCTGGCAAGATATTTCCGCCACAGTCTAGCGAAGGAAGAGAGTATTTCTATGACTCAATATATCCTTCCTCCATGCAACTTTGGCAACTTGCATCCGTTAGGATATTCAGCCTCGGGCAGTGGCCAGTGATGCCACCTATCATCACGGCCAGATGAACCTTATTAAGAGCAAATAGCTCATTGGATCTCCACCTTAGGCCAGAATGATCTCGCATTCGCACAGGTACGAATTGATTTCCAACGCCTACCGTGCTCATTCAACGACCATTGATCCAATTCAGATAGGTATGTGAATAGAGGGGCACCAGCTTGTACCAATTGGAACATACTTTAATACAATAAATTAAAAAATCTTTGTATATTTGATGAGTATTAGAAAATTTGTATTTTTAAAACTACATATAAATTCTTGAGTAAAGAATTCACCTCGTATGTAATTAGTATTTTTTTTTTTTTTGAATAAATATTTTTCTTTTTTTTTTCTTTCCTGCATATTTTCATATTTAAATATTTATTTATTTTTTTTTTGTTTTGTATTTACTTATATATTATAATTTTATTTAAAAAAATTACAATTTATTTGAGAATTTTTTCCACTGCCAAATGAACTTACAGCGCTCAATTGCCCACACAATTTCCTTGAACCTCTACACACACATACGCACGTGTTTAAACATTATCCAGCAGCAAAATTTATTTATAACAGAAAATCCGATTTTTGTGCCAAACTAAGCCAAAACAAAACATTTTCACTCGCTACCTCTCGATCTCTCTCTCTCTCTTACCGCGTGCATTTCAGTTTTCTCAAAACTGAACACTATAAAAATGGCTAAAAATAAATGCATTTGTGCAGCAGAGCGCACATAAAATCTTTGACAATTTTCGAAATTAAATTTCAAAAAAAATTAAAAAAAAAACAAAAGTTCAAAAAAATATCGAAAAATTTTCAAAAATATATCTTTGAATAAAATAATAAAAAATTAAACTAAATAGAATCGTCAAAAAAATATATTAAAAATAAAAAATATTATAAAATATTAAAAAAAAATTTAAATAAAAAAAAAAATAATTTTTTAGAAAAATTTTTAAAAATAAAAAAATATTATAATATTTTTTCTTAACACCTACAAAAGCTAGAAAATAAATTTTTCGAAAACACAACAAATTAGTTGAATTTTAATTCTCATACATTTATTAAAACTAAACAGGAAATAAAAAATCAAAAAACTAAATAAACAAAAGTGAGAATTTCCACACAAAACGCGCTCGCAAAGGCCACAAAATTGCAGAAGGAAATAAATACAGCGTCTACACACACACCATACATTCAATCATATATAAATAAATTGGCTAAGCGCTCTCAGCGCGCATTTAGCTTTGTGAAAATACTTGCTGCCGCTCACTTAGTAATTGTATTTTGAAGAAAAGCAAAACGCTTTTGCTGTTGTTGTTGCACATTTCTTCGTCGCGCGTTTTCGCGCGTCCACGTCCAAAGGCCTTACGGCGCCGCCACGCCGCCTCTTACTTGCACTTCTTTCACAAATCGCCCACTCCGCACGCCCCTTCGCCGGGCGCTGCCATTGTGTGTGTGCTGCGAGCGCTTTGTATTTTCATTTCTTTTTACTTTTTTTTTCACTTTTTTCTAATTTTTTTATTTATTTTTTCTATTTATTTGTGGAACGAAAAGAAGAAAAAACGCGCTCGCATTTCGTCCGATCTTGTTTTGCTTTTTGCGCTAAAAAGATCACTTTGTATTTCGGTGTTCAGTTGAGTTTTTCACATACGCGGAACGCCATCATCGCGCAACGACCGTCGGTCCATTGTTGATACGTTATTGTCCCCTACCCTCGCGCCACGAGTTTGTCTAAGCCAATTTGGTTTGTTAAAACGCTTACGTTTACGTTTGCGAACGGGCGCATGGATTGAACGCGATCGTCTTTGGTAAAAGAAAAAACAACAACATACTATAATTATCGAAAATGTATGCCGAAAGAAGTATATAATTTATATATACATATATATACGAAATATGTGTGCGTTCGTGTGTTTATGCAACCGAAGTTGATTTGTGATAAGGCCAAAAGTGTTGAAGGTTTCTTATCGATCTCGCCTTCATGGCGTAGCCGTAGTATCTTTATCAGCGCTCAAGCATGTTGTGTGTTGTTGTTGTTATTAGTTATTTAGTAACACACCGGTAAACGTAAATAGTGGTTAGCTGGTTAGCGCTGGGCGCGCAGCAGCTATCTCGCAATATCCATAATACACGGTAGAAGTAGCTGAAAATCAAAAACAAAAAAAAGTTCAAAATCAGCGAATTCGGCCAAAAGTGTTAATGCGCGTTGAATTATGTTCGTTTTAACGTTGATATTATATGTTAGTCGTGAGACGCGAGTGGACGCATGACGGTTATGTGAAGTGTGTGCTTTAGCGCTTAAGCGAACGTGTTCAATTGGTTTTTCGAGCGTTTAAATGTATAATTAAATAAATTAAATAATTACAACGACAAATGTGTTAATTAAAAAATTGTTTTTTTTTGTTTTGTAATTTAGCAAAATTCATTTTTCATCTATTTAGTGAAAAGTAAACATCAATTGCTTACGAAAACATATAATTCGAAATTTGTTTTAATTTTTTTCGTATGAAAATAAGTGCAAGCAATCTATTGAACGTCTATAAATAAACCAAGAAAGTATCCAGTGTATGTATCGGTGTGTGTGTAAAATTTTAAAAATGTTGCCAATAAAGTGTGTGCAAAAATATGAATTACAACAGCGGCAAAATATATTTAACGAAAGAGCGTACATTATTTTTGTGAAATTTGTAAAAAATTTTTTGTGAATATTAAAAATATCATATTTTCGATTTCGATTTTTTTCTTTTTTAGTAAGTGTAATCTCTAAATACTTGCAGGAAATGTGTCTCCAAAAGTATACTTTCGAAATTGACATTTAAATTGATATATTTACATAACTCGAACTCCTCGAAGATCTCCATAACTCGGAACTTTTGAATTGGCAATAGCGTTAAGAAATCAAATTTCATACGAATTTGCTTGCATAACACAAACTTCTATAACTCGAAGTTCTCCATAACTTGAACTCTTGAATTGGCAATAAAAGTCAAATTTCATATAAATTTCCTTCCATAAATCGAACTTTTCGACCAGGGCATAATACAAAATTTAAAATTTTACTATCAAGGAACAATTTTAAAGGAGGCCCTAAATTCGTATGAAGGCGAACGAAAAATATAATATTACACTTATAGATTTCATAAATCGTGAACAAAGGCATGAGATATAGACGTCAAGAAATTTCTATAACTCGAAGTCTCTCACTCGGAGTTTTTTTGTGGATTATAGTGATTCGAGTTAGAGAAGTTCCACTGTACTTTCTAATAACTTCAGTTGCAATACGTAAATTCAATATCTCACCATGTTGAAAGACTATCTCTAATCCATTAAAAACCTTAACATCAGAACCTAATAGTTCAGAACCAAGCAGTTCAGTTAATTCTCTCTGCTTTTGCCTTCACTATGTGTGTGGCCTTATAGGCATACTAAACATTCAGTGAAGGCCCTTGAATTCGACCATAAAATTGATTTTTGTTAGTGGCTCTACAACGTGTTTGGGAATCACTATAAAAATGACGAAGTCATGCAAGCATATCAATATCAAACAAAGACGTAAATGTTTGTAAGAAGACCAAATAGATCATCAATGGTAGATTATCTTATCTTGAAAAGTATTACAATTACTTTTTTTCGATAAGAATATGTATATAAGTCCATGTGACATATTTTCTAGAGTTGAACGCCGCTTTTAAAATATCGATAGTTATAACAGAAGTTGATTGCTTGAGATAGATTTTATATCGAACAGAACAGAATATCCTCCTAAAAAGACTCGTACTTTTAAATTGCTAAATTAAGAGGTTTTATAGAATTTTCTGGTTCTAGTGAAATCCATCGGTAATCTTTTAGATAGCAAATTCGGAGGACTGTTATCGATATTTTTTCTAATTCGATATTAATTATCGTATGTTAATCAAAGTCATTATCGATTTTTTGTAGTTCCTTTTTATATGTTTTGTTGTTTGTTATAAAAATCTGAGAAATCATCTTCCATTCTAGGGAATTTTTAGTAAATTATCGATTTTTATCGATAATAATAACGACATTTTGGTAGTAATGACAATTTTTACATGTTATCGATAAATTAATCGATGAATTTCTTGAAGTTTCGTTTGATTATTTTTTCATAATTTTAATGAAAAAATTCCGTTCATTTTCATTTTATTCCCACATTTTTTAGTAAGAACCAACAGCATTTTATAATTGACTTGCCTAATTTCAAATCGATTATTTATATCAAATTAATGATTTTTCATTATCGATGATAAGGAGCTATTCTTTTTAATTTTCCTTAATGAAGCATATTATTATTTGTCTTCTGATCTCTAATATTCAAAATCACAGCATACTAGAAAATGTATCGATAACTAGAATAATATTACGGACGAAGATTCACCATTGTATCCACTTTGAAACATTACTTTCTTAACCATCTTCCACAGTGTGTTTTTTCAAATTTTTTACAAAAATGGCCTTGTAATTTTCAACAAAAATAGGCCTGTAAACAAAAACACATTAGGCATTAAACTTTTGATTGCAGCACACAGAAACTCATTTATCTTTGTTACATTTATTTCTCTTGAAACTTTTTTATTATTTTTTTTGCCAGTTGTTGAGCATTATATTTGGCACGTTCCAACACAAATGTTTATGCGAAATATTTTCCATTGCAAAATAAAAGCAACGCCTACCTATCGATATACATACATATATTTCCACATATACACTGTGAAGCAAAATTGTAGCAAAATTATATATATGTATGTATGTATGACCGCTGACGTATGGCAACAAAATGCGTTGAAAGCGTGAAAAATCTTTAGCAAGCAAAATAATAGCGAAATAATGTGCTTTATTGACTCAATGAAATAGCAACGCTAATTACCACGCATTCCGAAATGGCAAAGTCTTTCAAGCAACGCTGCTAATATAGTTTTGCTTGACCAAAAGCCAAGCGCACAGAATTTATTGAAGGTGTTCGGCCTATTGGAAAGCAATAGGTAGCTGCCTACTTAAATGTACATTGGTACCTACTTAAGTAAAATTCAATATTCTTGAGTACCTTATCATTGTGGTAATACTTGTGTCAATAATGGCCAGTATCAGTAGAAAAGCTTTTTGATATGTGTACAAATTATTTATTAAGTCGCTGAAGTCTCTGTAAGCTAATGGGAGTTATAGAACAATTGCTACCATTTATATTTTTAATTTTTTTTTGATATTTTGATTTTTTTATTTGCGTTTATTTTTTTTTAATTTTTTATTGTTATCTTTTCACCCAATGGGCCAATAAAATTGCTGTAACATGATAAATAGAAATAAACAAAAAAAAATCAAGTGATAAAAGTCTTTAATAATTTATGGCTCCAATTATCGTCTTGATATAGCCTCAATTTATGAGCCGAAACATCATTTGGAAGCCTCAAAAATAGCCACTCCTACAAAGTGTATCTATCAAAATAAAATAAACAACAAAATAAAAGTAAAATTACTTGAAATTCACGTGAAAACTCACTTCCTCAATTTCACAGCTTTAAAGCCACCGCTTCGCCGCTTGACACCTCCACCACATCCGCCTTCAAACCGACCAAATCGCTGGACGCCGGTCTCAATTACAACACATTCGCCCATTTGAATGCACCATCGGCCGCCTCTAGCGTCTCGCCGGGCAGCAGCTATACACTGACACGTTGCTCCACACAACCGTTGCATAGTCAGCATTACTTCAAGGCAGCGGAAACATCCTCATCGTCGGATACGCCACCACCACCACAACCACCGTTACGCGCCTCCATTGGACGTCACAATTCGTTAAGTGATAGTTTCGGTAATAGTAATACAAACAACCACAATAACAGCATAAGTGAACAATTGACCCTGTCGGTGGGTAGTGATAGTGATCGCATCTTTGAAATGTCTGGCATTGAGGAGAATTTAATGCCAACTGAAGGCAAGTCGGAGGATGCCGACACCGGTGGTGCTGGTGTTGGTCTGACGCGTAAGAATAGTGTACGCGCTCGTGCGAATATGTTCCAACAGCTGCAGGAGAAGACCAGAAGCGCTGAAGGTACGTCGGCGACAGCTGGCACGGCGCTTGGTCGTGAGGAGAGAACTTCACCGCGACGAGGTAAGTGAAAGTCAATAACTGTACTTACATATTTTCGAGCAAATTATATAGTTTTTAAAATATCAGTTAAGTATTTTCAAAACTCCATTCTATTTGAAAAGTCTTTCTAGATGGAAAACTTAAATATGAAAGCAACGACAAAGTTTTCAACAGAAGAGAGTCCATATACATGTACCTTTCTTTAAGCGCTATAACCGTTTACTACTAAATCCCTATTTGATTATACCAATTTAACCGAGTTATACCAGTTGTATGTTCGATTTACTACTCTCCAAAGCTTGCTAATGTCGAAGACAGCCACTGAGACCCATGAATGAATGACTTCAAAAGCAAACCAAAGCAAAATTTCCGCATTATTACAAAACTCGTCCGATTTTCAGACCTCGTTGCCATTTTTCATAAACATACTTACACCCAAAAGACATCAGTGCCTATATTTACAACGGTTGCACCTACTACTTTTTATTCCCATCATTAAAAATAAACAAAATTTCGCTGTGTTTTCCTTACAAACGAATTGTAATTTGGTAATAACAAAATATATAGTACACCTAACTGCTTATTTACGACCCACAATTATGTGCTGGAAATAATTTCTGACGTAATTCAGTTCAGCTGTATGTACTGCCACTATACTATGCTATATATTCATATATTTGTATGTGGATATGTTTGTGTCTATTTCTTCATTTCAAAAGAAATATAAATATTGTTCTAAAACCGGCGAAACTTGACGCCACTGCAACAGGTTCTACATACATTGTCTAATTACTGCGCGCGGCGCGTTAATGTGACTTGTAGAGAAATGCAAGCGAATATAGTACGTAGTGAAGAAAAAATTATGGAAATTGTGACAACCGCGAGTAGTTATGCCGCTAGGAAAACCCGCCACTTTTCTTTCAGTAAAAAATGTGGTTAGGTTTACACAAGTGTCTAGTTGTGTCTCTGGTTACTTAAGATGTCATTAAAGCCTAACTGTTTCAAGCCACTGACTTCAGTTCTCAGCAAGTCACATTATTTAAAGTTATATACAGTTAGAAACATGTTATTAGAAACCAGAGAGACTACCAAACGATAGAAAGAAACATATGATATTTTTAAAGACAGCTCTTCGGACGAATCTATCCCTTATTTTATAAAATATTATTAAAGTTTTGCAGATAATGAAATAGTTAAAAAAATTACATAAATACGAGACTTATAGCTCAATCCCTTTTAAAACAAAATTTTCTTATTTAATTATTTAATTGCTATTCTATATTTACAGCATCGTCCCAGCTTTCGCCCACGTCCTCCTTGCTGCCAATGACTGCATCTGTAATGAGCAGTAGCATTTCAAGTACTAGCGGATTACAAACGAACAATCACGACGAACCGAAAACACCACAAAATCCCATTAGAACAGATGAGGAAATCGGTGAGTGTTTTACAAGTAAATCACTTTTCTAAATGTCGTGAAATATATAATGATATCGTTCATATAAACATTTGCACGATTTAAAACTATTATTGCAATAACACAAGACCATTCATTACCTTAGCATTACCCACTGCGATTACTCATTACATTACCATTACTCATTATATTATCATTACCCCACTACAGTTATATATTTCATTACCATTACTATGTTATAATGCTATAGCAGCATTACCAATACCCATAGCATTACCATTACCCATTATATTATTATTACCCATTGCATTCCGATTACTGATTTCATTACTATTACTCATTTCATTACCATTTCCCATTGTATTACCATTACCCATTACATATCTATTTCCCATTGCATTACCATTACCCATAGCATTACCATTACTCATAGCATTACAATTACCCATTACATTACTATTACCCATTGCATTAGCATTACCCATTGCATTACCATTACTTATAACATTACCATTACTCATTACATTTCTATTACCCATTGCATTATGAGTATCAATTACATCATTCCTTCCCAATCATCAACGTTTTGACGCTTTGTTTGCCGATTCTGTTGTGCGTTTTATTTCATTACTTGCATCGCCGCATAAATTCGCGACTAAACGATGTTAATAATTTGCATTTTGAATGAGTTCTACATAATTTGACTCGCATTATATCCGGCGCACGTAAATTTATATATTTTTTTGATTGCAAATTAAACGGCAAATGATTAACTGTGAATGCAATGCTAAATTATATTTTACATTACATATATATTACATCTTTTTTTTTACTGAAATACATATATATTTTATTAATAACCCGGCACGTTGTTGTTGTTGCGCATGTTATGCATATATATATATGTGTTTGTTGTTGTTGTGTTCATTCTACTACTTATTTACTGTTACTCTAACTACGGCAACTAAACAAGTACTCTTATTACCATTACTACTACTACAATTACAATTATGATTATTTTTTTATACTTTAGAGCACTACATACAGTGCTTGATTTTCGCACTCAGCCACAGTCGGCAAAAATAATTTTTGTTTACTTTTTTTCTTAATTTTTTCCTTCTCATTTCTGGGTTTGTTATGATTAACTCATAAATTAACCACATAGCCGCGGCGCTATGGCAGATGGAATGTTTGTGCATATCAATGATTACACAAACGTTATACAGGTACATACCGTATATAACCGTACCGTATACAATGATGAGGAAAATTATAGCAGTTTCGATAATATAATAAATGAAAACAAATATATTTTTTAAGCGAATTAAAGAAATAAATTCCAAAATGTCCACGTCTTATATAATGTGAAGTTCAAAAGGGACAGTAGCTGTAACATCAAGGTCGAAAAATCTCGAGATCTTCCATCAAAAATTGAACTAATTTCTATAGAAAAAGAGAAAAGAACCCATAGATAAAAAATGATATTTAGTTGCTAGAGGAATTTATAACCAGTTCGTGTAGTCTGGTAGCAATAACCCTATACTAAGTTGTATTGACAGTTCAGTACACTAAAACAGATGATTCACCCAGCAGCATGCCATCGATAGCTCGGGGTTCCAATTACTTGACAGCATTATCATCTCTCTGGGAGAGATCTACATTTTTATCGTTTTTATTATCATTTTGATTCGGTAGCACTGTCATAGGACCAGAGTTAGTTTCATCTAGCTTGAGGTCAAAGTTCAAATTCTGACGATTTCGTATTACTTACTGCTATTCTCTTACTGATAATTTGAAACTTTGACTGAATATAGTTAATCTGAACCCTTAAACATTTCAGAAAAAAATCTGAAAAAAAATCAATAAAATCTTCATAATTCTAAGAAGCTCTATGTAACACTGCTATAATTTTGCGCATTATTGTAGGTATCTACAATATGTATTGCTGTTTGTTTATGCTTCAACCAAACCAGTGCCGATTGTCGATTGCCGTAAAATGCAAAGCCAAAATGAAAAAAAAAAATGTGGAAAATTGGAAAACCGCTACAATATCAACAATTTTTGTGCAAATCTTTGCATTTACACATTTGATTTTTATTGTTTTTCAATAATTATTTTTTTTTCGCGCTGCGCTATTTTTTCTTTCATTATTTTGCGCTTCCGTCTTACTTGGCACGCCGCAATTTCTTATTATACGCTCAAGTGAAGTTTCATAATCGCCGTGATTGCGGTGCTAAAAATGCTGATTTATTGCTTAATAATATTTATTGCTGATACAGGTACATATTTTTTCAACAATACAGTTATGTTTATACATATGTATGTATGTTTGTGTTTATGTTAATATGAAAGCAATTCGTGCGGTTATCTTTTAAGCAACGCAAGTCGATATTTTTACAATGTCTGTACGTCCATTATGAAGATATTACACGAGTCTTTTTGTGCTTTTTTTATTGCAAAATATTTCAAATTTTTCTAAGCACGCGAGGCACCCACGTTTGTAATTACTTTTTAGTAAATTGTTATTTTTTTTTGCATTTATTTGGTGTTTACAACAGAGGGAGTTAAATTTCCATATTTCACACTTCCACTTGTAACTTGATAACAGTAACTTGTGGGCGAGTAAATTATATAAAAAGCGTTCAAAAACGCCCGAAACATAATTTCAGCTTGATTTCTTGTCAAAAGTTTGTACTAACAATAAAGAATTTAACCTGTAAGTCGTATCATAATTTCCTGATCACTAAAATCGCTTTTTTTGGGATTTTTGAATGGAGACAATAGGGAAGAAGTATAATGGAATGAATTTAATGAAAACCTTGGAGTGGGATTACATTAAAAGCCAAATACATTGCTGTAATAATGTCTGAAGCAACCGTATTCACCTGACTCAACCACTTTAATTCCTCCGTTTCAAAACGAAGAATATAACCAAGTATTTTCATGAAATAAAGACCATTTTGCTAAGGCATTCCAAGGTCATGTTATATATACGACAACATTTATAGCTTAGGGCAAAAATCAGTACAAATCTTCATATTCACTAGCATTGTGAGATACATAACCGGGAAGAGGTTTCTACCAATTTTCTGATGCTCAAAATCCAATATCTCTTTCTTGGCAATACTACTAAAGGCAATATTGGTTCCCAGTTTTTCGGTCAAAAGATCATAGATCACTAACTTGGTGGCGTAAGGGGCTATATCAGTGTAACTCATCAAAAATTAGGCGATTTTCGTGAATTTTTTTAAAGAAACTACTCGATCGAAGAATGTTTTTGTTTCGAAGTTTTTCTTACAAAAATTTTGACACACATAACGGAGTTATGTGCTGTCTTCGGAAATGACAAAAAGTTCCCCAACTGCTGACATGATTCTGGCCGAATGAGTAGCTGAAACACAGGAGTTCAAAAAGGTTATTAAAGTTGAAGGTATTTCATATACAATTACCTACGATATTTGAAAAATTATAAAAATTAACGAAATGGCGTAGTTTTGAAAAAAATTTCGTTTTTTTAATGTCAAATTGACAATTTTCAACCAAAAAGATCGTAGGTCATTGTGTAGCAAATATATTCAAACTACTCAGATTAAATTTGAGTCGATCGGTAAATTTCTCGTTGAATTATGATGTTAGCAATTTTGAAAAATGTCGTTTCGAAAAAAACGCGTTTAAAGTTTCGAGTATAGCGGCTTATACCTGCGAGTGGTCGCTCTTTAGAACGCTGCCATTCAAAAACGTTTCAAGATACGATCTTGACCATTTCACTGGATATTTTTGAAAGTTTAAATTCTCGAATAAGCAAAAAATTCGATTTCTTAAAAGTGTCACACTGGTATAGCCCCTTAAATCTCATGATCTCGGCACCCAATTGACGGACCCTCATCTTAATATGATTCCATTGTCAAAAGGTGGTCTCAATAAAGTGTTGATTTCAAAACTGCTGGATTCATTTATTTTGGTTGTAATGTTCCAAAGTATACTGAACAGAGTTGTCAAATACATATGTTAAATTTGACAGTTTGTTTGACAACTATCCCTCTAGGAAATTCAATTGTCCTTCGAATCTTACAAATGGTTAGCCCAGAATCAGAATACTTTCTTTTTTGTTTGAAAAAAAATAGTGAAATTTCCATTAATTCCAAAATATATTTTTTACTGTCTTCTTGGAAATTATGTATTTAAGTGGATTCGAAGTAAAATTCCACATTTTTTGAAAAACTTGACCAAATTACAAAATTAGTACTATTTTCATCACTTAAAGACCATCTTTGACTTTGTAAGGCAACGCATAAATATTTTTATTTTTTTTTTACTACTTCGATACAAAAATAAACACTTTTTGTTTTTTACAAAAACTCCCTCTACTCAAATTCACTTTTCATTTTGTTTCACTCACAAAATTTGGAAATAAATTAAATTTAAAATTTTTCTTGCTTTCTCGTCGTGTTTTTTCATGTGAAGTGTGTTAAATTTTTGTATGCCAAATTTTAAGTTTAAATTGTTTTAATTTGCAAATTTTTCAATTTCATTCGGCTCAAATATAAATAATTCAACAAATTTACAGTTTAACAAATCAGCGACGCAGTAAAATTCTTTATTTTTCCAAGAGAACATAAAATATATACGAAAAAAAATTATTGAGTGATAACAGCGATCGCTCAGAGCCGCGCTGCTTTCTTAAGCGGCATATCAAATTTGAAAAAGTCGCAGGCACTTTATTTACATGTGTAATGTGTTTGTGTTTATCTGAATCTATGAAAAAATAAAGGATTGAAAACATTCAAGAGCGATAAGTAGCAGCGTAAGAGGTGAGATTGTGAGCGTTTGAGGGCGGTTTTCGCTTTGTGCTCGCATGCGATAAGTTTTTAAGGGGTTTTATCGCATGCTCTCAAAGCGGTCACACGCTGACTTTGTAATATGACTTAAATATTTCCTCTTTTCGATAAAATTCAAGCAGCTGGAAGCTGATCTTTTGGGTATTCATGCTTCATTAAATTAGTTGTGATTTTACTATGGTGACGAGAGTAAGAGTGCCTTGAGAATTGAATCGAGCATTTTTTAAGGATTTTTGTGAAAAAAGATTTTTAAGAAAATTTAAATTAAAAAAATCGGGAATTAGGGGATTTCACTGATAAAATTAATTTCAAATTTAGTTTTTAAATTAAAATTAGTTTTTGGTCACTTAAGGGTTAATTTACAAACCTCCGTAGTTTGAAAATAGCACAGCAACAACAACAAAAACATTACTAAATTAAAAAGTGAAACTGTTAACTAGTATACAACAACAATGCATACGAAAATAGTGTCAAATGTAACGCCAACAACCAGAACAAAGCACTGCAATGCGTACAAAACTAAATCACGTAGGTAGTCTGTAGTCCTCTTTAAACGCCGACAATATATACAAGCTAATGAATATCTCTTTTATATTTCCACCCTCTGCAAAAAAAAAAACAACAATCTATATATAAAACATCAAATCAGAGCCCACATCACTGCCAGTATCCGAGCGCTTACGCTTCTTCACCAATCTCACCGAAGCGGCCAGTCGCAGCGCGTCCAGCTCGTATACGCGCAGCCCATCGCAGCGCTTCCTCACCGCAAACGATCGCTGCGGCAGCGCCAATTCATTCAGTCACAACAACTCGTTCACCTTTACGCCGCGCAGCAGTTACAACGGTGGCAGCACAAGCACCAGCAGCGCCAGCGTTACACCCACACCGATGGAGTGCTGCTCGCCGCCACTCTGCGATCAGCAACAGCTCATCTCAATCAACGAAATCGACTCGCCGCTACAGTTGGATAGCGAGCGGCACACACCAAGTCCACCGCCTGCGATGCCCATACCGCATGCTGCGCAGGAGTCGTCGGCATACATCGCTTTGACCAAGTCCAGTTCGCAAACTTTGTTGCCTTCGTTGTTGGCGCACCGTTTGGCAATGTCCGCGCCAACGCCAACCTCAGCGGTTCCGACATCGCCGTCATCCTTGACGCCGGTTACGCGCCGCATTAAAATGAAGACCATCGGCAAACTACTGATGCCGCACACATTCCTCAATAATGAGCGCAACAGCTTACAGAGTTTCAGCAGCAACGCCAGCGAGAATGGCGTGTGCGTCAGCTATGCGCAAAGCGACACTTGCGAGAGCGAAAACGGCAGTTACATTGAGACGGACAACAGCAAAGCGCCACCACCGGCGCCGCTAAAGAAAATCGGCAAAATCAAATCGCCGTTCATCGAAAACTGTTTGCAAATGCAACAAAAACATCATCAGTTGAACTCCAAATGCATGAAGTACGATCACAAGTCGACGCCACACAACGCGCTCGAGAATAATGTTAGCAACGGCACGGTTGGCAGCGGCGGCGGTGGTGGCGGTGAACGCGATGCGAACTCGCTACCGCCGCGCAAGCCGCTACAAAATGGAAATGCCAGTTTGCCGCCGCCGCCGCGCATTGAAACCAATGAGGACAGTAAAGCGGACACGGGCAAGGAGAATAATTATTGTGATACAAATGGCGCGCCGCTATTGGCGCTTTCGCCAACAGCCTCATCGATCGCGCTTTCCGAGCAACTGTCGCATTCGCCTGTCGTCGAGATGCGCAAGAAGTTTACGCGCATCATGAGCAGCGCGACGATGTCGACAGTCGCGCAGCGTCACGCCGTGCACTCCCTGACCAATGGCACGGGCAATAGTAATGGTAATGGCAACGCGCAAGCAAACGGCAGCAGCGTACACAGCGCGCCAACAACGCCACGCAACTCGATCATCGACGATAAGTTTGCCAAATACTTTGGACTCGCAACCGGTGGTAACCAACAACCGTGTGCAACAACTACAACCAATAACAAAGCCGTTAATGGCAATCAACGGACACCACGCGCTCAAGAACAAAACAACGCGGCGGCCGCGCGCACAGTGGGCGCTAGCGAAACCAGTCTAAGCTCACGCAGTTCCACCAAATATCCACCACTACCGCCACCTGATTTCGGTCACACGCCAAACGGGGAATTACATGTTAGCGCCAAGGAAGCAACAAACGAACTCTCATTAGCAATGAATAGCAGCAGCGCAACGCCACACGAAGCGATCAATCATAATGTGCGCAGTAACTCGAATACCCCGTACTATACGCCGCCTTCGGTGTGCGCCTACGATGTAACACTAACACAAACTTCATCCGCTACTGCTTTGACCAACACTGGCTCCGCGGTGCAAAGGCGGCGCGACATGTCGAAGCGCCAACGCGCCAATACAACTAACGTCACTTTCACGCCCACTTCAAGCAACACAAAAGTATACGGCGCACAAGCAAACGCGGACACACTGAATACAGGGCGCACGCGTACATTACGCTCGCGCGCGCTGACCTTAACGCATGGTGTACCGTTGCCAGAGGTCAAGCGCTTCGAGGATATTGTAGTGACAAAGGAAGAGTTCCAATTGGCGTCCAAAGAGTTCGAGCGTATATTTTTGGGTGTCATTTGAGGATAGCGCGCGGCAGCAAGTTGAGTTGAAGTGTGGTTAGAAAAAGCGCGCGTCCTGACGCGCTGGACTAGTGTGTGCGCGTGCGCATGCGCCGAATTAAAAAGCAAGCGCCGGGAGACGCAAATAAACTACAAATGTAACAGGCTGTGCGAAGTATTTGCCGAAAATGTGAAATGTGTTGCTTGCCAAAAGGATAATATAATTTAAAATTTATAATATATATATTGTTAAATTATTAATAAATTCAAAATTAAATCATTTTGCAAAATTGAAAAAAAAAAACAATATGCGAATTCTATAAAACACAAACAAAAACTAAAAGTTAAAAAAAAAGACAAAAAATAATTAAACGAAATTCGTAATTTGGTTGGCTGAGTTTTTGTCATATTTAATTTTTAAAAATTCCAAAAAAAGAAATTAAAATTTTTATAAACAATTTTTTCGAAAACATATTTTGAAAAAAGTCAACACTTGTTTTAGCGCTCTGCAATTGTAGCTAGAGTGGAAGCAAGTGTGTGCGTTCGAAATTGAAATTGAATTGAAGTCCAGGCGACTCCATCAAATTGCTGTTGCTGTAGGCTACGCATATTTTTCTTAAACTATTTTCTATTTTTTCATATATCTATATTGATATCGTTAACGATTATCACATAGCCTTATGCCTTGAAACGAAAGAAAAAAAAAAAAATAAATCAAAAACGAACTTGAGTGAAAATTTTGTTGTATACCGTAAAATGACACTCATTTATTAACAAAAAAAAGCGAAATAATATACCAACTTCCAAAAGTGAGCGAATTTAAGAACCAATAGAGAAAGCAAACGAAAAAAAATTAAACTAAAATAAAATATACTTAGAAAAAATATATAAAAATGCTAATAAACTAAAATAATATTGAAAATTGAAAAAAAAGAGATAATTGTTGAGATAAGAGAGTTGAGTTGCTAAGCGAACTGTAATTAAAATTTGTATAATTATTAATAATTAATAGTGTCTGAAAATAACGTTAACTGTTGACTTATATGTTTAGGCATTAGTGACCGTTATGTAATACCGCCTAATAACTGTTTTTTATGATATTTATAAAGTTCGTATTACACCATTTGAGTATTTGAAAGTTCAATGTTAATACCGTTACTACATTATTTTTTTATTTATATATTTTTTTGTGCAAAAATCCATGTAAACAAGGCTAAAACAGCTTAAGTCGATTTTAGGCAATTTTCAAAAATATTTTTTGCTTTCAATTTTTTTTTTCATTTGTCTTAATGGCGTTTGCTTGTCTTTCTGAGTTCGAAATCGACTACAAAATATTTTTTTTTATTATAATTATTTTTTTGTATCAAGAATATTTTTTTCTTTTTAGTCACTGCTATTTAGTTCGTTCACCGCTTTTTTCATAATTTTCTATTTATTAAAATATATATATTTTTTGGTTATTCGTAGTTATGTCTATGTACTTTATAAATTTACTGTTAGTAACGATTGTAAAAAAAAAATTAAAAAACAAAAATTGTAAACTTTAAATAAAACAAATATTATATAAAATCAAACAAAAACACAAAAATAAAATCCAACTCGTTGCTGTAAAAAATTTAAACAAATTATTTAACAACCGTTATTAATTATTATATTTTGCAGTGTTGTTGTTAACACACACACTTATAGATTTAACTACTAATTATTTAAATTAAAATAAAAAAAAACAATTAAGTTTATATGTAAATGCATTTACACGCTTATTAAATACACTTTTTTGTTTATATATTAATTATTATTTTTTAAATTTTTTTTATTTTATGTTGCGCTCTCTAACGCTATTGCTTAATAATGTTGTTAAATTAAAAAAAAATAAATAAAATATATACACACACTTGAAAATAGCAATTATTACAACATAACTAAATATACTTATACCGTTATGTACCGTTACAACTGTAATTGTTTACTTTAATAGCAAATAACAATTAAATAAATAAATTAACACTTTCGTACGAAAAAAATATTATTACGTACATATATACATTCCGTTATAAGCGCTTACAGTTATTATTGTTAAAATATATACATTATGCTATTTGAAAAAATATGCTGTTTCTAGGTTATGCGCATTTTTTGTCTTTTCTTATTTAACTTTACTATAAATAATATTATTAATCTGCATTATTAGTTAGCAGCTGCTGTATATTTTATGTGCATATTAAACGATTTACGAATACATATATATATATTGGCGCAGAAATGTGTGCAGATGTTAGAGCAAAATAAATGATGAGAAATGTCAATTGAAAATATTGAATGCGTATTTTTTTTTTTAAATTTAAGCTAAGGAAATGCATACATGTTATACATTAAATACAAAAAATAATCAAATATATATGAAAAAAGTAATAAAAATATTTAAAAAATAATAATAAAAAGCAAAGAAAAATAAAAAAAGATAATTTTTGAAAAATAAATAAAAAAAAGTAAAATCAATTAAAATATAAAATTGTAAAATAAATAAAATAGTAGTTGAATTATAAAAGAAAATTAAATATTGTGAACTTAGAAAGGGTTTATCAAAAAAAAAAAAAAAAAATGAAAAAAGAAATTTTTTTGCAAGATGATCCAAAAATAATTAAATATAAAACCGAAATTAAAAAATAAACCAAAATGTTTGTAAATTGCAATGAGGTAGCTACTTTCTCTTGGTTAACAAAAAAATTTAAATAAATAATCTATTGAATCTATAATGTCGAAATTATCTCGAGCGATATTTAAAAATGCTTAACAAAGCCATTTTTTATTTAATTTCATTAGAAGCGATCTAATACTTCGTTGCCACTATAGTCAACTCAAGGACTATTACCCTATTCAGCCTTCACCGAAAATATTTGAGATATATCTTATATTTTCTACAGCCCCTGTTTAGAACTCATCTCTTATTGTACTCGTCTCAGGTGTTTATGTAAAATTTTTTAAATATTTTAAACATTTATTTTTGAATTTTTTACCGTTTAATAATTTGTAAAATGTATATTTTATTATTTAACATATGTACAAATAGTAAATGATATAATAAGTTATTTTATTTATTTATTTTACATTTAATTTATTTTATTTTTTATCTTATCTTATTTTTTATTTTTTTATTTTATTTATTAGTAAAAATTTGTACAATAATAGTAAATGGTATAATAAGTTATTTTATTTATTTATTATATTTTCAATTAAATTAAATTTTTTTTATTTTATTTAATAGTAAAATTTTTTACAATAATAATAAATAATATAATAAGTTATTTTATTTATTAATTAATTTTTTTATTTTATTTTATTTTATTTTATTTTACTTTATTTAATTTATTTTATTTTGTTTTATTTAATTTAATTTTATTTTATTAAAAATTATTTTATCCAACATTTTTGATTTTAAAATATTAATTTATTTATTTTTTGCGTATTATAATTTAATTTTTAATTTGTTTAACCAAGAAATATTATGATAAACTTTATGGCATATTAAATCTATATTAATTATTCGTGAATGCAAAATTGCTGAACTGATGAATGCTTCTAACACTTTTGTTTGCGTCTAAAAAATATAAACAAACATACATAAATGTGAGTATTAAATTTTATTTTTTTAATTATTTTCCGTTATAAATTTTTTCTTTAATTTTTCTCTTCTTTTTGTTTGTAAATAACAGCGCATGCGTTCTATTAATTGCGGTTTGTCAACAAATTATCTATCTTTGCTGAAGCACATACAACAAAAACATTTGAAATTTTAAAAATAAAATTAAATAAATTAACTAACCCAACTTTTCCATTAATCTCTTCCACACAGCTGCTGCTCAATTGCCATCAACCAAATCGGCATTCGAACCACCAAAAGGCATACTCAAATCAAAATCGATTGGTGTCGGCTTTATGCCCATGGACTTGAGTTCCGAATTGAAAAATCGGCTGAAAAGCTCCACACACGCTTCCGTCTCGAATCTACGCAAATCGGCCACGACGCACAACGCCAATCGTGTGCTAGATGAGCAAGCCAGTGGTGTAACAGCAACAACAGCCGCTGGTGCACCACAACACGACGATGCCGTGAGTCTCGTGCGTAATCTCTCGAATTTGGGCCGTCCACCGACGTCGACGAGCGTTGGTGGCGGTGTGGCCGGTTTACGCGGCGACACAATCGCTTCGACGTCGGAAGGTGAAAGTTCGGGCGGTCGTGAAATATCGGAAATCATTAAGAATAGCGCCGTGGCACGCCGACGCAAACTGAACGATGGGTGAGTGTGAAACGTTATAAATGCTACTAACCGGACGTTGTTCGAGTGGAACTACCATAAATACATCCATACATGCATACATACATACAGCCAGGCAGGCATATGTAATCCTGTACACCCACTAACTGCACGGAAAATCGCTGAAATTAGTTGCTCGTTCGGTTTTAAATGCATTTCATATAAATAAGCGAGTTTAGTTAGTCACTAATTATAGTTTATAAAGTTAAAAGCATAAGTATTTGTATTTGTTTAAGTATGTTCGTATATGTATAAGTGAAACTAATTAGTTTAACTCTCTCATTATGTATGTACATATATGTTAAGTTGTTTGTGTCTGTGTGTGCATTAAGCTCTAATACTTTAGTAATATTAATATATATATGTGTACGATGAACTAATTGTAAATATATGTAATGTATAAATATGTGGCATTTTTGTACGACTCCAAAAATTAATATTAACCATATTTTTTATAATCACTTTACGAATTGATATTGTGCAACTAAACGCTAGATTTAACAAATAAAAATAATTAATATATTTATGCATTCAATTTGCTGCTAAATAAATGAAATTGTATTGCTCATGCCAAATAATGCAAAAAAAAAACTTTAGTAAAACAATTAAAATTACTAAAAAAAAATGTCTAAATCGCAAAAAAAAATTATGAAAATTCGAAATTTTGCCGGAAATCATTTTTTGTACTAACACAGCAATTGCTAATAATATTTAATATATATGTATGTGTTTTTTATTATATGCACTTTTACATAAGCTAACAATATTTATTATTACACATTAGTCGGCAGGACATTATATTAAAATAAAAATATATAAATGTTTATATAAATTTTTGATTTAAAAATTATTTTGAAAACATTTTTGTATTTTTTTTTTCATAAAATATACCTAAAGAGTAATTCTAAAATCAAAAGAAAAAAAACTAAAGATTACCCCCATGTTGAATCATTTCAATTTTTGTATAACAAATTAATAGTTTTCAAGTGATAAACTGCTAAATCCCTTAAAATCATATCTAAAGATTTTTTTTTACTTTTTTTATACATACACTTTTACTTATCTGTCATACTGTGGCGCTTTTTATACTCTCGCAACAAAGTTGCTAAGAAAGTATTTTAGTTTTGTTCACATAACGGTTGTTTGTAACACCCAAAACTAAAGGAGTTAGATATAGGATATAGGATAGGATAGATTATGTATATCAAAATGATCAGGATGACGAGACGAGTTGTCCGTCCGTCCGTCCTTGCAACGAATAACTTGAGTAAAAATTAAGACATCTTGATAAAACTTGGTACACATCATAACCACGCCCACCTCCCACACAATGGTTATGTTGAAAATCACTAAAAGTGCATTAACTCACTAACGGAAAACATCAAAAACGCTAAATTTTATAAAAAAAATGGCGGAAGGAAGCTGCAAGCATGTTTTTTTTTTTAATGGGAAATGGACGTCAGAAACCACATATGGGCCAAAAACCATATCTCAGAAACTACTCGACCGATTTCAATGACATTCGGTATATAATCAGGGATGTTGTGACAGATTTGCTGAATATCAGAATGGCACACCAATTCTGATTTTCAATTGTGTCACAGAATCTGATTGGATTTTCATCTTTTAGGATATAAGCAAAACCAACATTCGGATCATCTGATTTTTTTTTGGAATTTTAATCATATAATTACAGTGAGTAACTTTAACGGGAAGTCAAAATAAATTTGAACAAAATATCTCAAATCTGTCAGCTCTGAAGCACTCGGTTTGTATCTGATAGTTAAACCGATAAAATTGATTTCTATGACACCTAAAACCAATAAGATTTCTGATTCGAACTTAGAAGCAATAATATAAGGATTCATGACACGAAGCCGAATTTTTTGTCGGTTTGAATTTTGACACCGACCACTATCAGATTCCACAACAACCCTGAATATTTTATTGACATCCTAATGACACAGATAAAAAATCGAAATCGGATCACAAACACTCCTACTTCCCATATAACTCAATTTTGTATTACATCTGATTCCTTCACTTTTTGAAATATATGTACATCAGGAACCAATGTATTTGGTGTGTCTCTGTACCAAAACTGGTTAAAATCGGGTCTTAACTTCCGCTAGCTCCCCTATACCTAATTATAGGGTTTCAAAAATACGGTAAGCTTTATACCTTATAAATCGATTAATATGTGAAATATCTTAGCCAAATTTTACGCAAGATTTACGGTCCTCAGAACATTGGCAACGGCGAATACCGCATCATATATTCTATATACGATGATTTCCGTTATCCTATTGGAATTTATACCGAATATATGGGTCAAATTGTGTGTTATCTTAATAAAATTACATCAATATATTGTGAGAGTATAAAATGTTGCACCCGACCTTAGCCTTTCCTTACATGTTTAAATACAATTTTGTTATGAGAATTTCCGCGTACTTATTTTACAGAATATATATATATAAAACACAAGTAAATCGGCTTAAGAAATATCACCTCGCAACTGTTCACAGATATTTAAATTCTCATATACACCAATATAAATACATAAATGTATGTAATAAATAAACTACAAAAATAAATAACTACCATAACCTTAAAATTCATAAAAGAAAAATATCGACATTTAGCAACCATCAACAGCAGAGTAGTTAGATGCGTTAGTTAAGTACTTTTTTTAAATGCCACTAACAGCAGCAAACAACCAGTTAAAGCACCTACACATTTAAAAAAATTTAAATACAAAAAAGTTATTTGAAATCAAAATGAAAAATCCATATTTACGATAACTGTATATATAATTTTTTGTTTCGTTTTTTTTTTGCAATCAAACAGCTATATAGCTCAAGTGAAACCATCAAGCAAATTTTGGCCGTATCAATTTAAGCCACAACCACCACCTCAACACGAACAAACTTGAGTAACGCTTAAAACCTACAACCTACAAAGCCTGAAAATGACAAATGTATAGATAACTGTGCCATTTGAGAAACATATTTAGCAAATAAGTTTTCAAAAACACGCTTACACAGTTTACAAATAAATACGATATGGTTTTACATAAACTAATTGTAATAGCGAATGCTTATATACATCTATAGAAAATGTATAATTTAAGTTAAAATGAAATTCGTTTATTCTGTTATGCGTTATGCAGCTACATATTGTTTAACAAAAAGAAATGCTGTTTCCCCTCCCCACGACTATTAATTACGAGCAGCAAACCGTAATACTCATGTATTAATAAAAGTTAACCTTTTTCGGAACAAGTTTACAAAATTGTGTTTTTATTCTGCCTACATGTGAAATATATAATCTGTGTACTATACGCAGCGCTGCTTGCAATTCACACTTTCAAAAACATAACAGCTTTACTTTTAAACAAGCACATTTAAATTTTTATTTTTTTGTTGTTTTTCTTGTCCATTCCATTTCACAAACATAAAAATAATTCATTTCAAACTTAAACATTATATATATTAGGTACACATAACAAATTACTTAGCAGTCGGCGATTGTGTTGATGTCATTGAAACATGTGTGTTGAATTCATAATATGGTGGCGTGCATTCACCGTCAAATACGTCTTCTGAACCAATTGTTGTTGAATCTTCTAATGGCATTGACTCCGTATTAACATTAATAAAATCTTCTAATCTAGGTGGTTCATTAACACCAATTTGTTGCACCATTTCCACATATTCTCTACCAGCAAGCTCTTCGGTATTTTGCGTGCTGGGTAGCGAAATAGGTTGCACTTGACTTTGTGGCAAAATATTGTTGGTTGTGTAATCTGCTGGATTTAAATTTGTAGTTGGACTAAGTGGCGGTATAAGCATAGTATCTGAAGGTGTTATTGTTGTTGTCTGCAGGTCTGAAGGTGTTATTGTTGTTGTCTGCATGTCTGAAGGCGTCGATTGTAGTGCTGGTGAACCATGCAACTGCGCCATTTCAGCCTCTATATTGTGTATAGCTGAAGCTGTAGCAACTTCATTAGTTTGTGCATTTTCTTTGGTGTCATCTGCAGTGGTTGCACTTTCAGTTGTATTGTTATTCTCAGTATTACAATTGCTGCGTTGTTCTTCTTCGGATTGCTCATTTTGCAACTCCAGCTGTCGGTCGTATTCCCAAACATCTAAAAGCATTAAATTTTCTTTTTTTCTTTCACACCATTCTCTCTCGCGTTCTTTGCGTATTTCATCATCACTGTATAAGCACACATTTCTATGTCGATTTACCGCTTTTACAAGTAGTTTTTGTGTTTTTTCTTTGGTCCAACGTTGAATGCGTCCTTGACGTGTGAATTGATTGACAAAGTCTTGTACAGGATTCCAACGATGCATTAAAACGCGACATGGTAAACGTAGACACAGTTCTTTCAGCTTTTCTTCATCAATTTTACGCTCGAGATCTTCACGTGTAGGTATCTATCGAAATTTCGTTAATTATTAGGTTTGTTTGTATTCATAATTTTCTTATAATTTTGGTGTTAATACTCACAAAATCTTCGACGAACATTTTATACAATCCCGGATTTTTCATACGTTGTTCTTTGCTTATGCCGTATTCCTCGTACAATTTTTCAGCAGTAAGCTCTTCCAATCGGAAGAGCATATTATTTGGATCCATTTCGAAATATTTAAATAAAATTAAGCGCGCATTTATAAACCAATAAACAACATAAATTCCTCTACTGAATGCAGAACCAACAAAACTAATTTGGTTTCCAGTGCAGTCTTTCTTATTGAATGTTGAAAAGAGATAGCCACTGAGTGCTTTAACGTCAATGGAGTAGAATGAAAACAAACACAGATATTGCCATATTTTTAATTTTGTTCTGCTTTTTATGTTCACAAAGTAATTTGAAACACATCAGATATAGCGAGAATTATAAATAAATATAGTAAATAAAACAAATTTGCTTAGCATTAATTATATTTGATACGTGTGTTTGGAGAATCAAAAAAAATAAAATCAGAAAAGGTGTTTGTTTTCATTTGGCTGCTTGTGGAACCCAATGCATTCCAATAGCAACCAATACAACTCTGTGTCGATTGCAATTGCAAACAACTTGACGATAAATGTCAACACACAGCAACATACAATAACTGATTGGATAAAATGCAAACAGAGAACAAAGCTTAAATATTCAAAACAAAACGCGCCGAAATCACGATTGACATTTAAAAACAAAGAGCCGAGTGCGCCAACGTAAATTTACTCTTTGTACAAAACACATAAACCCAAACGTTGTATACGGGACGCCGGTTCCACACATTTGTTGATTCGTTGCAGCAAACGAAGGTGCAAGCCGGTAGGTACGAAGAACGCTAACGCAGAGAGCAGCCAATTGGTGGTAGCTATTGCAGCTCCAAACAAACAGCTGTGGAATGGGGCATTGAAGTGAGTTGTCAGCAGCAAGAGTACGTTGTGGTAGCGGCTACATACAAATATATCCACATTTATGTACGTACGTTTATAAATGCCAAATGAAAACAAACGACGTCTGGTTTGGCTGCGTCTGTGGTTGAAGAGGCAGCAGTTGAAACGAACATTTTGAATTCCCTTTTGTGCTGTGAGTCTACTACGAACGAGTCAAGTTAAAACGTTTGCTGGAGAAGGTGGTGTGTACGCGAGTTCGCATATTTGTTTTTGAATTATTAAATATCGGCGCGTAGCTTGCAATATAAAATAGTTTAGCTAACAAAGTGGAAAAGTGTTTGCCGAAAAAAGCATATCATATTTTATATTCAAACATTTTATACATAGAATTTTAACTAATACTCGTTAGTACTGAAAATAGTTCGTAAAGGGCGTAGAATGCAACCGGCTGTGGAGCTTACAATTTTGAATATCTAACCAATACATACTTACATACATACGTGTGTGTACATTAATTTCGCGATTCGCATCGCTGACCAAAACAAGGGTCGTTGTGGCTTGGTGCGGTGCGGGTAAAAACACAGCTGGCAGCGCATATTGTATTGCTGAACGAAGTTCCACCGTTTTTATGACCATAAAAGTGTAAAACAAAAATTAAGTGAAAAAGTAGAGCATTTTTTATATTGCTCGATAAAACGTAGAAGGTGGCTCAGCACTAGCGTATTTCAAGCAAATTGAAACTATAAATTTATTTGCTTCAATTGAAAGGTTTTTAAACAATTAAAAAGTACAATTGTTTTTAAGAAATCGCGTCTGCAGTTCATACATGTGCATATCAACAAATACGAATAGCATTACAACAATTAAAATCAATTGAAAATGCAGCCAAGAAATATGTAAAACGCTTGATAGTGCATTTGTATTATTCAGCGCTGATTACTTGTGTAAAGCATTTTGCAAACTCGCTTTAAAAGCTACCGCCCTTGCAAACCAATAAATGCGTGTGTGTGCATAAATCATCGGCGTTATCAGAAAGTTTAAGGTTAGTAACAACATTTTTTTTAAATTGTAGTTTTTTGTTGTTTAAAAGTTTATGCAAATATTTTTATCGGTGTTACTACATTCTTTGAAATGTTAGAGGCAACTTATAATTTAAAATTTTGCTGAAAATTGTAATTTTTTGCAACTTTTGAGTAGTTTAGTTGGTTGTATGTAGAACACATCGGGGATTCTCCTAAAAAATTCTAGTATTTTCAGTCAAAGAATAATAACAAATAACTCCTCCTTTAAATTGTGGTTACTCTAAAATTACTTCTCTTTAATTCACGCAAAGTTTTATGTATTTTAACAGTTTGAATATCCATTTATCAAATTCCGTGTATGCACAATTGTTTGAACAGTCAAATTATATGTTTTTTTATGGATTACGTAAAAACAAACAGTTAACAATAAATTCTATAATTGCACATGCCGGGAATTCATTATTTTTAACAATTAAACCTGAAACCGTGCTTAATTTAGATTTTGTTAAAAGTGAAATCTGTTGGAATGCAACTGGAAATGTGAGATTTTAAGCAAAATACATATATGCATATTAACACATGGCGTTGCTAAATTTTATCTTAAACGGCTTGATGTTTATATTTTAAAATAATTTATGCGACTCATGCATTCCTGATAAGTTGGTTTAAATTTTTGTTTTGTTTGTTTTGATAGCTTTATGAACAATTTTTTAAACAATATGCTAATTAAGTCTTCAAATTGCGCCTACTTTAATTACATAACATCTAGCATAATTATTATAAGATTATATAATTTCAAGTTTTAAAAGCCCACCCACTCACACCTCTCAATTTGTTGGTAAACGCATAATTTATACACGCATAAAGTTAAACCCATTTTAACTCTACAACAACTGGCGTTCCCCATAGAATTTATAGTTTCAAGCATAGCAAAATGCATAATTTTAGTTTAATTGCTCATTTTGCCCTGTTAATTGGCTTTCATTTTTGTGGAAGACCTAAAAGCAGAGAAACAATTTGCATGAATTTGCATATTTTATAATGAAAGATAGATGGTTTGTTTACTTTACTTTTCTTATTTCTTACTTACTTGCGCTTTCTTAGCTGCTGCTGTGCCTTAAGATAGGTCGGTCACCATGAAATTGATGGCAATAATATATGCATAATAAAAAAATTGAAATTTATGAAGAGAAACTTGACTGAAACTAAAAGTGAGCTTAAGCGCGTATGTAAATATCGGTGAATGACTGTAAAATGCTTAGTCAAAGCATTAATGGATCACACATTAAGATTTTTATTGAGGAATTGTGAAGTTTTTTAAGAAAACAGCGTTTGATCTTGACGACTAAGTGATTTGAATGGTTATAAAGATCAACTGAGTTAATTGAAAGTGTGAATGATAAAAATTTCAAAAGTGAACAAGAGGTGTTGACAAAGTAAAAATTAAGTAATTTGTATGACAATGCGCGCTGATTGAACTTGAATGTTTTGTGTGATTTCAATTAGTGCTTTATAGATATAGTTCATATAGTTTACAACAATTTTGTGCTTTTGTTAAATTACTTAATTGATATGCGTGGACAACAAATATTATTATGAATATGTAATGTTTCTGCGCCTAATTTAGTTGAGTTGTTTTTCCTCAAAACCATTACATTCAAAAACAAAAGTGAAAAATTCTCCAATTTGGTTAATATTTCTTTATGTTCTATTAACTTACATATCTTCATTTTAAAGTCATCCACTTAATGACCTAAAAAGGCTCGACTATAATAAACTTTGAAATAACAACAAATTACTAAAAGATAATATTTTGAGTTAGAAGTTTGTTGGTTTACATTGCATTATAAACAAACATAAATAAAGTGCGCCTGCTTTAAGCCAAATAAAGATCGAAATCGATAAGGCACAATATCAGAACGTTTGTTTGTTTATACAGATGTACATTTGTATGAAAATATGTCTGTATTTATACTAAGTAAAGCTGCAGCTACACTTCGTTGAACGATTGAAATTGAAAACCTGACTTCATTGAGTAATTAAAAGTCAGTCGTCACCTTATATGTATGTTTATCATAAATAAATATGTATTTCTAAATGCATACAAGCATATGGAAGTCATATAGCAGTTGAATGCATGCATTAATGTATATAGAAAACCGTTTGTCGGTAATACAGATTTTCAGGATGCTTAGTACACAGTTAAATAAAAACAAAATACATCTATCGTGAGTGAAAAAAATAGAATAAAATGAAAAATAAACACTTTTAGAGGCAAGTGAGTATGTTGTAAAATGAGCTGACTAATAGCATAATGTGTTAAATACAAATTTATATACTTATATACAAGTGAGCAGCTATTTATATACATATATACACACATACAAGCAGTTCTATTATGTGCAATGTGAGATGAATTATTTACGGAAATACACCGCCATACAAAGCTATTAAATGCACCAAACAAATGCAACGGTTCTCTAAATACAAACATACATATATACTTGTGTATGTATATTGGTAGACCATTAAACAACTGCATTCTTTATGCCTTCATATAATGCACTTACTTTGTACATTCGTGTAAATAAAAAAAAATATGCGCAATTAGACTTGTAAGTCTGCTTAAAAGCCAAAGAGATAAACCGTCTGTGCTGGCGAGAATGCATTTGCATCCTAACACCCACAACTCAAAAACAATTATTCAATTTTCGTTGAAGCATTCAAGCTTTGAAGAGATTGTTTACAAAAAGCAAAGGCACGTATATAAATATATAACGACCGATGCGTAGCTGAAACGTCGCCGCTGCTACTTAAGCGCAAATAGACAACAGACTGGCAGACCGGCAGACAATGACCGCTTCCAAATCAAAACCATCTACCTACTTATCTATAATACCTTCCTGCTAGACACTATCTGCTTTTGTACACTCAATCGTCATTTGGCGATAAGCAGCTAATAGAAGAGGTTAATCACCCGCAGCTTCAATTGTTCAGCTTTTCATTCATTCATTTGTTCATTCATTCATGTGGTTGGTCATTAATCAATACATATATAATACATGAATGCATGGGTTATGTATGTGTCATTTACTTAACACTTTTTGAATGCTGCTCACGTTTTTCTCACCCAAGTAAATGTAGTTAATAATGATTTTTGGATATGGTTATTAGGTCAAAACTGACTCTTATTCCTAACTGAAATGCTAAAAGTTGATATTTGTTGTAGACATACGGATAAGTAGAGACTATTACGATTTTCATAGCATACTGCCAGGCGTTGTAACAGATATCTATATTAACGTGGAATTAGTAATCTCTTGAGTAAGTTTTATGATCTTCAAAGCTTACGAAGCCTTTCATTGAATCTTTTGGCTATCACCTTTCGCTTGAAAAACTTAAAAAATATCTCATGAACTTAACATAGTTGATGCAAAACGAAGGTCATGAAATAAAATCTCTTTGATGCAGAAACTGAAATATTTAATCAAGTAATTCGCACGACTTTGGAGTTATTAAAAAGTTTATATTTATAGCAAAATAGAAATTCGAGGGAGAAATTTAAAATCTGTTGATCCTACATAATAATTAACAAATACATCTCCGAAGAGCCACCAGTTGCATTCAATAGAAGAGAGTATGGAATTCCTCCCAAATGTGGAACAATCTCTTAGTAAGAGCAGTTAGTATTTGATTATGCCAGTCTCTTCGATTTATACCAGTTGTTTGTTCGATTTGCTTTACACAAAGTATAATGGTAAAGTAACTTGAAGTTAGATTTTCTAATTTACTAATTTTTATATTGAAAGTGTTGTTTGTAGTTCTTTTTTTGGTATAATTTTGACAGCTGAAAATTTTTAATAGCAAAATTTCTACTCTCTCTTCTCTAAATTCCTCCTTCCTCTAATTTCCTTTTTTTATAAATTCCAATATTGGTAAACATTTTTACTATCCATTTTTGTCTATGTTTTTTATTGACATTTTAATAATATAAAAAAAAATTGCAAAAAAAAAAAACCAAAATTCGTCGAGATACGGTCCGGTGGAGTGGGGGCTTTAACACAAAACGGTGCATCCTGGTTAACGTAATTTCAACCCTTGTAGAGATCTAAACACACAAAAAACAAGAAGATTAGCAAGGATGTCGTTATCGGGTTGACCATTTAAAAAAAAAAAAAAAATGGCGTCGACTTTTTTTTTACCCGATTTTTTTTCGTCCTTTTCCAATTTTTTTAAAAATGATTTTTCAAATCAAAATTTTTGCAAATCCAAGGCAGACACGATAGAGCATTGTATAAAGAAGATATATACCACATTTCAAAGGAATCGGTTCAGTAGAAGTTGAGTTGAGTTTCAGTAGTAGTTGAGATAACATGTCAACCACCACAAAAATAGTTTCGAGAAAAACGCAGTTAAAGTTTAGGATACCGCTCGTCCTCGAATTTTGAGAAATCCTTCCAAGGTCATATTTTTGAAAGTCTAAACTTTCAAAATATGCAAAAAAAAAGATCGAAGACCAGAATTGATCGATTACAGCGCTCCATAACTAGCATATGTACATACTCACTGATATTAAAAAAATCAGGAAAATACTGTTTCTTTGAATAGAAATTTCTCAAAATACTTTCAGCTGTTTGACAAGCATAAAAACTCATTAATCTAATTTTCTTCGATAAAAGCAGGTTTTATGCTACAATACATACCCCAAAATACCCAACAATAACAAAGTACAAAGTATCAAATGTACCAAAAATATCGCAGTTATCGAACTAAGTAACTTGCCTAGCCGTACGCCAATTAATACGTTTTCGCATTTTCTTAATGATCATTACGTATTTACATTGTCGTTAAGCAGGCGCGCAAAACTTCACGCAATCGATCACGTCATTGACGGTTTCTAATTACTTTCCTGCTGACTGTTATTTTAGTGCTACATTATTTGTTTGTTTTGGTTTTAAGTTTTTTATTATTTTCTTTCGCTACTTCACACCAGATATGGTAACAGCGTAAAAGTGGAAGAAAGTAAATGAAAACAAAACAAAAATAAAAATAAAGAAAATAATTAAGCAAATAAAAATTTATTCACGTTTTCGGGGGCACCTTAATTTGAAGCCTACGCTTGTTGTTGTTGTTGTTGTTGTTATACGAATTTAATGTTTGTAAAAATAGCTGTTAAATTGTCTGCGTTGCATAATATGGTTTTATGGGTCTCTGAGTCGCGTCATACCTCGCTTTCTAGTCAAGTTTACTGTATTTTTTACCTTTTTTGTCTGCTGTCATTTAGTAGAATATTTAGCAGTTTTTATGTCATATGTCATACTTGATTGCACCCACAACATCATTAACGGCATGCAGTGGATTACGGTGCTGAACACGTGCGGATATTTTTAATCAATATTATTTGGGTATGCCTCTAGGAATTGTTTTAAAAATATATCAATTTTTGTTCTATAATATCTCGTTGTTGGCATAATCCATCAACTCATGAACGGTGTGTGAATTATAATATAAAGGACGTTTACTAAAAGTTTAACTGTTTATTGATACCGACTTTAGTGGAGAGACCAGTTTATAAATATTTATATTTTAACAGAATTTTGAAATAAGTCTTCAGTACATTCCATTAAGAGAGGGTAAGAAGGTGTATGGATATCCAGTAAGTTTGTCTCTAGCTTCACTATCAATATCTGGTGTTTTCAGGTGTTTTAAAGTAAATTTGACAATCAGCTGATATTTCAGTGACGTCACAATAGCGTGTGTTATCAAAGTTATTTATCTTCTCATCTCTCAGTGAACTTTTCTAAAAAAATAAGTTTTTATCTATATTTATTTTGTACTAATTTATATTTTTTAATTTCTTAGCAACCATTTAGTTTACTCCAATGAGCGTGTTCCATGACTTTTAAACTTTTTTATATTATAGTTGAAATTCTATTTTGAGCTTCACGTTCAATTTTAAATGTCGTCAGCAATAAAAATAGATAGTTCAACTGCAGTTTAATATAGATACTTTATATATATGTACGTCTATGACAGTATAGCTAAGGAGCTAAGACTAAACCATGTGTGCTAGACTATGTATATAATATATATGTGTTTCTAATAAGAACATAGAAACCGTAATATATACGCTTAAGTACATACATATATGTCTATATCCGTAGTTTCCAAGGCAATCTAATACCTTGCGTGTTAACCTTCTACCTACCATCACTACGTATCGAAGGTTGTCTAAGCTTAAGCTTTGTGTGGCGCTGCCTTAAAAAAATAATTGTTCATTATGTCTACAGCCTTGGAAAGAAAATGTGCAAAATAAAAATAGTTACAAGTAATGGCAGAACTAAAATTTTGTTATTATCAAAAGAATACTAAAAAACCAACTTATGATGGGTTTTAAGTTAGAACTCATACTTACTTATGGAACATTGATGAAAGAACACAGTTGGGATTATGCTATCAGATTTCGATTTTTATGCAAGAAAATCATATAATGAGACGTATTTCCCATAAAAAGTTGCTTGCTTTACCGTAATAACTACAAATTTTTATGAAGATGATCTCAATAAAAAGTTAATATCTTCCGTTCGCAATTTTATGGATAAAAGAGTATTGGAGCTAACATTTAGAGATCTCGAATTAAGCTATCATGACAAACCATACGTATAAGTTCATTAGAAGTATCATTGCATTTTTGTTCCTACTTTTGCTTGTTTTTTTTTTCGTTTTTTTGGCGCAAGAGATAATGGTATGTTATAAAACTTATTTCCTTAAAAACCTCAACGAAAAATTCGCCAAAAATAATATTTGCAAAAATAGCAAATATAATAGTTATCATTAAATATATTGCCATAGCTACAAATCCACAAACCAAACGGTAGATAAACGTAAAAATTTGAAGAAATTTGAAAAACTCATGCAAGTAGTAGAAAATAATGACATTAAAGCCAATTTAATGATGGCTATTGGAAGTTTGGCGCACTAAATAAAATAGTTAAAATAAGGAGAGGTATGCAAAAAATACAACAATAATAAATATTCAAAATAAAAATGAAATTCAGTAATAACAAAAATATGTTAAGACTGATACAGCCCAAAATAAAAAATAAAATAAAATAAATGGCGCTCAAAATCAAAAATATAAAACTATTTTTGTCTTTGTCAGTAACAGCTAAAATAAATCCACTTGAATGACAGCTAATCAAAGATTACAAATATTATTGGCAAAGTCATTTTCAGCAAAAAAGAAAATAAAATTTCGCCGTAAATCTTGATTTTTGATATCCGTAAGCCGCTTGTAAGTTTATTTTACAACGCAAATACAAAAAAAGTGAAAGTTGCCTCATTTCTTTTTGAATTAATACAGTAGCTAATGAACAGGGATAAAAATTTTATTTCTACAAAATATTTACAGTGTTGCCTTCCTATTTGCTACCGCATTGATTGCATGTCGCGAATTTTTTTTTTTCGAACTAATCTAGTTAAAAAAATTTTAGTTAACCTTAAAATAACAAAAAAATGTGAGTATGTAAATGAAAAAATATGAGGAAATACTAAACATTGTATCACAGCGCCACCTATCACATGTTTGAGGCAAAGACAAACCCGTTATATATTATACCATACCATGTATAATACCTTTCCAGAACAATTAAATGATTTTTCGAGTTTTACTCAATTTTCTCTCTCAATATGTAGGGTCCCTAACTAAAGAAAAATCTGTACATATAATAATCTCTTAAATTTTTAGTCAATAATCAATTGATTGGTTTACTTTAAGCTTCCGATCCGGCATACCTAGGAATATATCCAAGTATTAATGATACAAATATAATTAAAATGATATCGACTTAATAAGGTTATTGTCTGGAACCAAACAAATTCTTAAAATAAATCAAAATTCTTAAAATAAAAAAAAAGCTATAAATGTCGAAAGACTGTATCTACTCTTTTTTAAAGATAATCGTGTATATGATCCCTTTATCTTCCAAAAACACAAGCCACCAAAAATATCTTTTTCTTCTGCCGAAAACTAACCTCTAGCCATTATTATTATTATTATTTTTAATTTTGGCCCTTCAGCGTGCTGCTAACACTTTCCCACAACGGAAAATACGCTTAATCGCCACTTAAATGTGCGATAGCATCGAAACAACTCTGCATGCTACACAAGTTTCACGCTTTTGAAATAATTAGCTCGGTGGTCTATCGCCATAACTTTGATAATAAATGTCTAAACACAAAACAGACACAGAAATGCATATTCTACGGTCGGCTATGTAAAATATCGTCTGTAGGAAAATTTTGAAGTAATATGTTTCTAGGAAATTTATAAAATATGACAGGTGCGAAATAGGGATCAAATATTTTCAATGATCGTGTTGGATCCTCACACAACATTTCAAATTTAAATTTAAATCCTTCAAAATATTTAGAATATAAAAAAATCATGATTCCAACTAAGTTCAACTCACATAATCACAGTCTTCTGAGAACATCTGACATGACATCGTTTGAATTTCACATCTCTTTAACTCCAAAATTCCAAAAGAGATTTTGCGACTCTCAAAATATAGGATCGGTTTAGTTCAATCGGAAGCTTTAAATTTCGAAAAAAAATTTTTGAAAAATATTCCATAAATTTATTTAAAATTTTTAATTTCCTAACGGGTCCATTGCATCTATTTCACAAAAGTGTTAATCGCGTCGCGCCAACAGATCATGCTGCACGATCGACATGCCTCCATTTTCCCCAGCACATGTCGATACTTACCGACTTAACTGCAACCGAGTGCATAACACTCCTCACTTAATGGCGCATGCAGCTTTTGTTTTTGGGCAATCAGTGTGCGGCAACCGTTTTGTGGCTTGTGGAGGCACCAATTGGGCACACGATATCTGGTTCTTCACTGCAATGCCTAAGTGCTTTTCTTTTGTTTTACCTTCTTATCGGCCCGCGGCGATCGTTGTGCCTGATCAGCGATTACACAATGTAATGTTCGTTTCGTTTTTGTTGTTTTTTTTTGTTTTTTTTTTGTTTCTGTGAAGTACAGGAGTACACTAAACATTAATTTAGGTTTCGTGGTGCATTCCGTAAAGCTTCTGGTGAGCACTTAATGTTGATAAAAGTTGAAATGGAGTGGAAAATGTAAACAAACATATAAACAAAGACAGTGCTATTGTGGCTCTGGTGGTGGCGAAAGTGCTATTGTTGATCTCTTCGTTGGTTTTTATTTCGAGTCGATTTTTATTAGCCATATTTTTTGAGATTTGTTGAATTTCTTTAAATGGTTCTGTCTATAATTCAGATACGCTAATTTCAAATAAGCCGCTTTCCTCGAGGCTTAAGTTAGTTATTTAGATTTTTTTATGGTTGCAAGCACATTGCTTCCTCGGGATAAGAAAAACCCTTGAAAGCGTCTAGTGGGCTATAGGAGCGTATTAATGACTGTAAAAGTGGTAGCTTAATTCCGATTAAACTCTATAAATTCTATAATTTCAATTGACTGCCGAAGGAAAGCTTTGAAGGTATATGTATTATTTATTATATAGCTATTTAACCTAGGGGAATGCTAATTTAAGGGCGAGATCTGTAAATCGAGAAGGTATGCAAACTGCGTTGGTTTATTATATTTAGTAATTCTAAGTAATTAGTAAAGCTAAGTGTCCGAACATCTAAAATATTGATAATTCATGCAATATTCTTTGGTCAAATATCTAAATTTCTAGAAGTACAGCCGAGCTGCTTACATATATACCACTTATTGTTGTAGTAATGAAAGAAAACATTCCCCTAATAATTTTGAGAAATTCTGAAGGGTTGACAGTTCTTGGTTAGATAAAAAGCCGGGACTTGACTGCTTGTTAATCGTCACGCCTCAAAGTTCGTATAAGTATTATCACACTTCAAAAATATATATTCACCCATTTAAATATACAAAAGCTATAAAATATGAGACGTTAAATATGGTTTTAATAAAAAATCATACACTAGCGCCATCTACCGTAATAATTATATATCAATTGTAACTCCCACCCTTGTTTCGTATCATTCATATCGTCTCCATACTGTTCATTTTCATTATAAATAAAATATAATTTTTTTTTCATCTGATAAAAAAAAAACTTATTTCAACTAATATTGATATTCCAAAGCATTCCTTTGTTGTCATAGCTGTCAATTTCATGTTTTCAATTCAATTTTTTGCGAACATGTCAAATGCTTCCTGTGTGGTCTAAACTAGTTTTCCATTCCTTTAATATGTGACAACATATCTATAAATGTATGTTCAAATAAGTATAGGCACATTTAATATATAGCACCGTGTTTACTATTCATTACTTGCTATTTCCTGTGACACATATCTTTTTCTGCTTGTGTCCAACATTTCATTGGAATATTTTCTGAAAGTCCACTTTCATATCCTTCCTGTGGCAACATTTTTTATACAAGCACACATTTGTAGTGTGATATGTTCTATTTCTTATTTCCTTGGTATGATTTTGCAGCATAATTATCTCAACTCGTAACTAATATCTCATATAATTTCCACTGTCAGCCAGCCAAAGAATGTCAGCTCAAACGTTTTTTTATTGTCACTTCATAACCATAACAATTTTTATTAATATCAGATAAGTTGACATACCTCGATGATTCACCAAGATGTGACTAACGAAAACCATAATCACATAATACAAACTGTATGCTTCTTGTATTCCTTCCTTTAGTTCTGCCGGTCGCATCTATCTGTTATTGTATTCTTTTTTGTCTGTTCTGTTGTCTTTCTTTGTCCGTCCATATCATTGCGGTTCGTTATCAGCATCAAATTGGTCATCAAAATCCATAAACTCACCATTCTTCGTCAGCGTTTTCTTTGTAATGAAATATG